>NW_020290455.1:12500-160746 GCF_003184545.1 Aspergillus heteromorphus CBS 117.55
ATAAGTAGAATTGATATTTATAAATATTTTTAAATAAATTACTAATATTAATTTATAAATTCTATAAGTTCTAATATATTTTTTATATTTTATAACTCTGACTATTCGCGGATTATTATAATTTATTTTAAATTTATTTATATATCTTCCCAGCTGATAATAAAATTAAGAAAGCTAATCTCTATTTATATAAAATAGTATTTATTTAGTTTTATATATAAATCTATTTTAATTAAGATTTATATAATCTCGCAAATTTATTTTTTATATATCTTTAAATCTCACAAGTATATTATAATATTATTAAGATTAATAATTATAAAATTATTCTAGTACTTTATAAATAAAAATTTTATAAAATCTTAAAATTTTATAAATATATTAATTAGTCTGAACTATATAATGAAATATTTAAATAAATTATATTTTATTTAAAAAATTATTTTTTATTTATAATATATTATAATTCTTATTTTATAATAAACTTTATAAAAATTAAGTTATATAAATTATAATATTCTTATAAATTAATTAATATAATTATTAATTTATAATAGCAGATATTTATTTTTAATAATTTATTTATTTAATTTATAATAATTAATATATATTTATAAATTTTTATTTTTCTCCTTTATAAAGAAGACTAATATTTTAATAAATAATTTTAAATATTAGATCTATTTATATATAAAATATTTTTATAAATACTTTTAGAATATTTTCTATTTTACAAATAATATTTTATAAATTAGCTCTGTTTTTAGCTTATAGTCTTTTTTTAGATTAATTTTTAAATTAATACTTAATTATAAAAATAAACAGCTTATTATTTTATTCTTTATAAATATTATTTTAAATTTATAAGATTTCTTTAAAAGTACTTTCAGATCTATTTTATAAATAAATTTAATTATTATTATTTATAATTATTTAATCTCTGACTTCTTCGCAAGAAGTTTTATTATAATAATATAATATATCTTAATTTATTATCTTTTATAAAATCTTAAATAATATTAATTAAACTTTATAACAGAAATCCCTGTCTAGATCTATAATATATTTAATATATTCTTTTTATATTAGATATTATAATAATAATTTCTTTATAGATTTTACAATTATTCTCTATATTTATAAAATTTATTTTAAATATTATAATTCTTTCTGATTAAATATTATTATTATTTAATAATCTTATAAAAATCTTTATAGATATTATTAATTATTCTATAGTTTTTATTAATATTATAAATATTAGATTTATTTTTATATTTATATTAATTAAGATATTAATCTTTTTAAGTAGATTAGTCTTAATCTATATAAGTAATTATTCTTATAATTTTAAAGTAAAATATATTATAAGAAATATATTTATTAATTTTTTATAATTTATTTAAATTATAAATTATTTCTTAAGACTTTTAGTTTTATACTAGTAATAATTTTTTATTATATAATCTTATTTTTTATAATTAAAATATTTTATTATTCCCGCAGATGTTAATATAAAATCTTATAAAATAAATATTTTTAATATATTTAATTATAGAATATTTGTTTATAGAAATCTGTTATAATAACTCTGACTATTAAATTATTTTATTTAATTTATAAATAATAATAATATTTTTTTTATAAATAATTAGTTTTTTTATTTTATTAATTAATATTTAATTTTAATTTTATAAATAGTATAATTAGATTCGGCTTACTAATAAAAAAGTTTAATTATTTATAAATCTTTTATTTTATATTTTATAAAAATAATTTAAAGAATAAATATAGCTATATAATATTCAATTTCTATATTTTATAATCTAGCTCTATTTTTATTTTCTTTTAATATTATAAATATACAAACTTCTTTTTTTTTTATAAAAAATTATTCTTAGGATTTATAGTTATATCTTTTATTTATAATTTTCTAAATTATCTAGCTATAGTTCAAGAAATTTATAAAAGTTTATTTAATTATTCTTTTAAAAAAGCTTTATAATTTCATTTTCTTATATATTATTAAATATATAATTTAAATAAACTATTAAATATATAATTTAAATGAATTATTATAATTTATATTTATAAATTCTTATTTTAATTATAAATTTTTATAATAAATTTTTATTAAATAATAAATAATTAAAAAAAAGTATAATTATAAGTATTATAATATTTATTATTCTATAAAGAATATATATATAAATCAGTCTTTTCTAATTTTATAGATAGAATATTAGAATTACTTAAATATTTATAAGCTTTTTTATTATTTATAAAAATTTTAAGTCTCTTCTTTAATTCTATAATTTATTAAAATATATTTAACTATTTTTAAAAATTCTTAGAGAATAATAAGATTATATTTATTTTAATTATTTTTATATAATAATTTTGTAATTAATTCTTAGAAAATTAGAAGAATTCTTATAGATATAATATTTAATATTTTATATAAATATAATTTTAATAAATTATCTTATAGATTTTAAGTAATAAGATTATAAGAATATATATTAAGATGATATAAAGAAATTATATTTATAAAATTAAAATAATATTTATATTATTTAAAATATTCTTACTAGTCTTCTATCTAGTCTTTTTTATAGATAAATATATTTATAAAAATTCTGTAAATTATATATTATATTGATATAATTATTTTATAAGAGACTGTCTCTGTAGTATAAGTATTTTTTGTGATATATTATATCACAAGGATTATAAGGATTACTATTCTTATAATTTATATAATATATATGGAATATTTAATCCTTTTCTTCTGAAATTTATATTTTTTAATATTTAGATATAATTCTATTTTATTTTTGTAATAGAATTCTTTTATATATTTTTCTGATATTATTTTAAATAGCTGTTTAAATATATAAATATATTATTTATATATAATTAATAAAATTTATTAAAATATTCGTTTAAAACTTTGTTAATAGATTTCTAAAAAATACTTAGAATATCAATAAAATTAAAAAGAAATATTAATTATTTATATATCTTATATCTTATATAAAAAATTATTAATTATTCTTAACTCTTATTAAGTTATATATAATAAAAGAGAAAGAAAAGATTAAGTTTAATAAATCATTTAAATTATTCAATCTGATTGAATACTTTATAAATTAAAGATAAAGAAGATTAATTCTTTATAATAATAATATTTAATATATAATAATTTATGAAGAAATAGAGACTATAATAAATAAATAATTAATTTTAATAAAATTCTTTTTAATATTTTTATTAATACTTTTTATAATATTAGCAATCTATTATAAGATATATTATATAAAGAACCTTATAATATTTAAGAATTCTAAATATTCTTTATATTAATTTAATTCTATAATTTATATCTTTATTATAATAGAGTAGTAGTTGGTCTATAAATAAAATTTTCAAACAAAAATTAAAATAATATTCAAATAGCTTTATTTAAGAATTAATAGATAATTTTAAAATAAGAGTTTTTTCAATATTATTTATTATAATAATAAATATTTTAAGATTCTTATTTTTTATATATTAATATTATTATATATATATATATTTATTACAGTAGCTGAGATCTAAGTAATTTTTATTTTTATTTTCTTTCAAATCAGATTATATAATCCAGTTCTAATTATATAGAGATATAATTTTTTTTACTTTATTTTTACTTATATATTATATCTTTTTCTTTAAAATAATTCTAAAATAATATTATATTCAAGTTTATTTGATAGAATATATTATATAGAGGAAAGTCTTTTTTTCGAAATATATATTTATATTCACATAAGTTCATATAATATATATTAGATATTTTATTTATTTAGTAATTGTTTTATTAATTAAAAAGAACTTTTATCAATAATTTCTTTGTTAATAATTCTTTTTATTATATAAATACTTTAGTAATTATTTTATAGCCTAGACTGCTGCTATCTATTAATAATTATATTATAATATTATAATTTAATAGTATTCCTATTACAAAAAAAGAAGTTTTTATATATATTTTCTTATAATATTTTTAATTAAATAATATTTTTTTATTAATATTCTTTAATATATAACTTTATATGGATTTTCTTTTTTAATTTTTTATTATTTAAGATTTTAGTAGACCTTATTATAATTATGTTATTTAATTTATTCTTATAATTTTATAAAAAATATTTATTATTTTTATATTTAAAACAGAGTTTTTTTTTTAAGATGTATTACAGAATAATAATTTTTTAAAAATTGTACTTAAAGTTCTTTATATAAAGAGCTTTAATCTAGATTTTAAAATTATTAATTCTAATTAATAGAATTTTCTAATATATTTTATGTAGATTATTTTCTTTTATTATAAATAAAAAAATAATCTAAGTAGTAAGAGTTTTATTTTAGAGTATTTAGTGTATAAATTAGTTTTTTTTTATTTTAATTATATCTTTAATAATTATGTAATAAATAGCTATATTATGTTTATCCTTTTTCTAATTATCTTATTAGTTAATATTATTAATAATAAAAAAAAGCTTTATTAATTCTTTTAAAAACATTTTGAAATTATTTTTTTTATTTTATTATTATAATTTATATAAGTGTCTTTTTTTATATCTAAGTCTTTAAATAATTAATTTATTAGTTAAAATAGATTATTTTATTATATAATTATATTTATTTTTTATTTAAATATAATTCAGAAAAGTATATATTATCTAGTAATTTTATAAAAATAGTTATAAATATAATAAATATTTTTTATCTTATTTATAAAATATTCTTTATTAATTAAAAATTTTATATAAAGCTTTTATAAAAAAAAGAATATATTTTAAGATCTTTTTTTTTTAAAAAAAAGAATTTGAAATTAGAAAAATAAGCTTAAGATTATATAATTAAATATTGAATAAAAAATAATACTATTAGTATAAGTAATAATATAAAATATTATTATAACTTTTTTTAGTCTGATTTATAGCTGAGCTTTTATTATCTAATATTTATATTATTATTAATTAAAGTATACTTATTAATTACTTGAATCTATTTATAAAATATATACTGCTTGTATACTTTCTTAAATAATATTTTAATTATTATAAATTATTAGGTTAAAAAGATTTATTATTTTTATAAATTAATTATTTTTTAATTCTTAGAAGGTCTTCTCTTAATAACAATTAATTCTTCTTAATATTAGAGAAATAATTAAATTATATTAATTCAATAATTAACTATTAATATAGAAGAAAATATTAAAAGAAATAAAAATATTAAAATTATTATTTTTTATTTATTTTATATAGTTCTATTTCTTACTTTATTATTATTTTAATATATCACGCAGATATTATTAACTATTTAGAATTTAAAGAATTTATATAAGTATTCTATAATAGTATATTATTTTTAATTATAATCTTAGATTCTTTATTAATATATATATATCTGATTTAATATTAGATCTTATATAAAAATCTTAATCTAAGATTTTTTTTTGTATTAATATTAATAGTCAAGAGTTAATTAGTTATTAAAAATAATAAAAATAATTTATTAAATATTTTTTTAGTATATTATATAAAGCAGTCCAGTGCTTAATTCAAGACTTTAATTTAATTATTTTAATATTTTATATAAATTAAGAAATTAAGTTTTAAAGATTTTAAAAAAATAATTATATATTATAATTCTTTAAACAAATTCTTATTTATATAAGAGTATTAATTTAATTAATTCTTCTAAGTAGTTATATATTATAGATATCTTATTTAATTTAATAACTAATATTATTAATATTATTATTTTAAATATAATATCATTTAATAATACTGCTTTATTAAAATTATTTAATAAAAAGTATTTTATATTTATAATTAAATATTATATTTTATAAAAAATTAATAAAATAATATAGAGTAGTTTATTATAAAATTAAATAATATTTATTTAGAAATCTTGTATATTATTTATAAAAAGTAAAGAATAAAATCTTTATTAATATATTAAATTTAATATATTAAGCTTAATAATATTTATAAAGCTTATCTTTTAATTAAAAATTATAGATAATAATTTAATAAAATAATATTTAAAAAATTATATAGTTATTATAAAATTAATAAGCTTAAAACTTTTTATTATTATAATTATAAAAATTAAATAATATTTATATAATATTTATATTATAGCTATTTTTAAAATATTAAAATATATAAATTATTTTATATTTAATTTTTTAAAAACTTTAATAAATTAGATTATTAGAAATTATTTTTTAAAATAATTTATAACTTAAAATAATTACTCAAAGAGTAATATATATGATTTTATAATTTCTTTATTTTATAAGAATTTATTTATATATATAGATATATATATAAATATATTTATTATATTATACTTATTTATAATAATATTTATATTCTTATTTATATTAATAATATTCTAATATTATTATTTAATCTTAATCAGCTTAGAGAGATTAAAAAAATAATTAATAAAATATTTAAATATATTAATAATAATAATTTAGAATAATTTCTTTATCTTATTTACTATATTAAAAATATTATAGTTTTATAGAAATATTTTATTCTTAATATATTAAAATAATTTATTTTTAAGAATTATAGATCTTTTTTAATTTTATATATTCTTAAGATTATTTTATTTATTAGAAATTTTATAGATTTTATTATAACTAATAAAATTAAAATATATTCTAATATAATTTATATAGTAAATTAAATTATTTATTATATATATTATTAATCTTTTAAGATTTATTTTATTATTATTATTTAAATTTAGTATTATTTAAAAAGATTACTTAATTTTATTATTTAGTTTATTTTTAATAATTCTAATTTTTTTATTTATTATTAAATTAGACAGACTCTTATATTAATAAGTTAGCTTTAAAAAATAATTATATTTTTATATTTATCAGAGAATTTATTTTATAATATTTCAAAAAATTATTTATTATTATATTTTTTTATTAAAATTAAATATATTATTCAGATACTTGCTGTTTTAAAAATATTCTAATTTTAATTTTTATTTAATATATATTAGAGAAATAATTAAACTATACTAATTTAATAATTAACTATTAATATAAAAAAAATTAATAAAAAATAATATTTAAAATATATTTTTTTATCTTCTCTTATATAATATTATTTTTTATTTTATTATTATTTTAATATATTATACAGATATTATTAAGTAATTAAAAATTTAGAAAATTTATATAAGAATTTTATAACAGTATTTTTCTTCTTATTTTATATATATTTATTTAATTTTTAAATAATCTTAAGAATTTCTGTTTTATATATTAGTTTTATTATAAAAGAAATTATTTTCTATATAAATAAATATTTTTTATTTTTTTAGACTTTCTTAAACTTAGCTTTTTAAATAATCTGATAATTTTACTTATTATTTTTAATAAATCTTTTTTTAAATCTAAGACTTTTTTTATTATTTATAATAAGTCTATCTTTTTTTATTTTTATATATTAATTATATTTTTTATTTTTATAATTATAATTAAAAAGTATAAGATTAAAAATACTATCTCTTTATTATTTATTTATTATTTATGTAATCTAATATTTTATATAGCTAGATTTATTTTATAACAAGCTTATTATATCTATTTATAAATATAAATTAGAGAAAATTTAATATATTATTATATAATTTATTATCTTTAAAATAAAATCTTATATCAGCTTTATTATATTAATATATAAAAAATACATAGTAATTTTTATTATATAAATTTATTATTTATAATAATTTATTAATTATTATTTGAATAAAGATTTATTTTTATATTCTATATAAATATAGCTAATTTATATTATTATTTCTTTTTTTATAATAAAAGATAGAATATTAATTATATATAAATATTATTTTAATTATTTTTTATAATATATAATAATCTGTTTTTATAATAATAATATTTATTTTATCTCTTTTAAAATATATAACTTTTTAGCTTTAAAATAAGTATTATACTAACTATAAGTAAATTAATTATAAGATAATGAATATATATATTAATAAAAAAATTTAATTTATAAATATTACTACTCTTCTGTAGACTATTATTAAAAAATTAAAAGATTTAATTAATTAAATAGAAAAACTTTTTTTATTTTTTTTTAAATAAAAATATTTTTTTTCTTTTATTTTTTATTAAACTAGATTATATTTTTAATTAATTATTAAAAACTTTAATTTTCTGTAGAGCAAAGATAGTCTTTTAAATTATATAAATATATTCTATTTATTTAATTTTATAATAAAATTATATTTTATAATTTTTTTATTTTTTATTCTAAATCTTGTTTACTATAAAATCTTTTTTATTATTAATTATTAATCTTAATAATTATATATTATTTAACTCTTTTAATAGTAATAGATCTGATAATATAAAAAGAATTATATATAAAATTACGTAAATATTTATAAATATATTTAATTATATAGTATAAGAATTAATTATTTTTATAATTATATATTTTATATTCTTTTAGTTAATCTTCTTATTAACTTTATTTATATAAATATTTTTTATATTTAATTAGATTTTATCCTTCTTCTTATATCTAGATACTGGATTTTTTTATTAATTTACTTATTTTTTTATTTATTCTTATATATAAATTTTTAATATTTATATTTAATCTTAATTTCTTTTAATAGTTTATATAATAGCTTTTTTTGTTATATAAAGAATATAAGAGAGCCGAAGATTAATAGATTTAACTAGCTAAAAATAATTATTTACTTAAGATTATAATAAAATATTAATTATATAATTAATAATATAATATTATATAATATAATCTAATATTTTTCTAATTTAAAATTCTATAGATAGTATAAAAAAATAAAACTATTTTTAATATTTTTTTTATATATAAATTCTTATTCTTAATATTTTTATAAAATAAGTAAATATTATAAATATAAATAGTTTAATTAATCTATCTATTATCTATTTTTTAATTAGAATATAAATAAAATTAATATTATCAGTAATAATAATCTGTCTGATAAAATAATATTTAATCTAAATATATTTAATATAAGTATAATATTTTAAATTATATAATAATATAATAATATTCTAATTATTAATCTAAATAATACCTGGATAAGATATTATAATTCTTATTATATTATTTTACTGAAGATAAAATTTATTAAATAATAATTAAAATTAAAGTATTTTTAAATAATTAGTATTTAGATAATATATTTAATTTTAATAAAAAAGAATATAATAATAGATTACTTCTTAAAATATTATAAAATAGATGCTTTAATAAGAATAAAAATATAATTATTTATTAAAGCTGATTTATTAATATAAGAATTTATTTAATTAATATTATAGTATATAAAAAATTTAGAATTATTAAATATAAAAAGAATAAGATCTAGTAATTTCTTTAAGTAATAATAGATTTAAATAATAATAATAAAATAAATCTTAAAAAAAATTAATAATATAATAGATAATTTTATTTATTATATAAATTATATTAGAATATATTTTAATAATTAATTAAATTAAGTATTTAAATTATTTTTAATATATCTTAATTTTATTAATTATAGCAAGATCTTTAGAACTTTTAATAATTAGAATAATTTTAAGATTATATAGAGTTAGAAAAGACTTATAATTTTTAAGATTAATTTATTTTAAAATAATAAGAATATAATATTTTTATAAAACTATAATATTTTTATTATAATAAATAAGATTTATATTAAAATATCACTTTATACAGCTATTATTAATATATTTAAATATTTTATTAATTATATTTTTAATTTTTTTAATATAATTAAGATTAGATAATAGTAGCAAGATATTATTAATATAAATAAAAATATAAATATTATTATAAATAAGTATAGTATAATTTATATATATATATATAAATTCTTATAAAATAAAAAAATTATAAAATAATATATATTATTTTCTAAATAACTGCTTTAAATTATAAATAATTTTAAAAAATAATTTATAATAATCTAATTTCTTAAAGCTCTCTGAGAGTTAAATATAAAATAATATTTATAATTTAATATTCAGAAAAACAGCTATAATATTAGTATTATATAAATATTATTTAAATTTTATAATTAATATAATAAAAAGTTTTAGATTTATTAATTTTATAATAATTATATAGATTTTATATATTTTAATATTTTTTTTAATTATTATTTATAGCTCTTAATTATAAAATATATTTTATAAATATTATTAAACTTGATTTATTAAATCTAATATATTAATAGAAATCTTTATCTCTTCTCTCTATAAATAATATAAAAGACTTTTAAATAAAAATATTATTTAATTTTATAATAAATTACTTTATATTATTTTATTAATTTTTATATAATATAATATCTAGTTATAAAAATAAGACCTATTTTTTATTAGATAATTTTAATAGATTAATATTATTATATAATATTTTATTTAAAATATTAATATTAATAGTATTAACTATTAAATTAAATAAAATATTTATAATATATAGCTATTTTAAAATATTAGTAAATCTAATATTTTTATATAAATTAAAACTTTTTTATAAAATTATAATATATAATTATATATATTCTAGAAGTTTTAAACTTAATTTTTTAATATTTATAAATTATTAAAAAAATTAATTTAAGATTTTGATTTGAGTACTAGACTACTTTATATAATAAAATAAAAAAATATTTAATAAATTAATTTTATTATTATTAACAGCTAGTAATCTTTTAATTACTGATATTAATATTAAAGAAAATAACTTAAGTTAAAATTTTAATATAAAATCTATTACTAAATTAATTATATATATATTAATAAAAAAATCTAAAATTATAATTAAAAATAATATATTAGTTATTTTATACTTTCTAAGTTATAAAAGATTATTAATAATTAATTAATTAAGTTTAATCTATAATTTTATAATTTAAGATTAAATAGAAGAATTAGCAGCAGTAGATTTATAAAAATTAATAAATTTAAATTAATTATCTTATATAAATAAAAATTTAAATAAAATATATTAATATTTTTTAATATTTTAATTAGTAGTCAGAAAATTAATTAAAATATTATTTAATTTATATTTAATATTTAGAGATAGTAATATAAAAATAGATTTTTTAATAAAAATAATATTCTTTAATTTTAAGTTATAAATCTTATATAGACTTTTATTATAATTAATAAATTAATTTTTATTTATTATAGAGTCTAATTTATTATAGATTTTCTTTAATATAAGATATTAATATTAATAATCTAGAGCTTTTAATAGAAGATATTAAATTAAATATTATATAAAATCTTATAAGATATTATATTAATAATATTATATAAAATCGTATAAGATATTATATTAATAATATTATAAATAAATCTATTTTTAATATATTTAATTATCTATGTAATATAATTTTATAAAAATCTGAATAGTTAGTTTTTTATTATTATAAAAATAATTAATTTTATTAGATAATAATTCTTAATTTTAATTATTTTATTAAAAATAGATTAATAATATAAAACAGAATCTTAAATAATATTTTTAGATTTATAATAATTTTTTAAGAAACTATACTCTGATATATTATTTATATAAAAATATTTAATTAATATTTAAAATTAAATAGATAAATAATTTTATAATAAAATAAATTTTTTAAGTATATTTATATAATTTTTTATTATAAAGATCTAATAGTATTAAGTAGTATAATTAATAAAGATAATAAAATAAAAAAAATTAATTAAATCTTTTATAAAATTTAATTTATAGATATCTATATAAATAAGATTTTCTAATTTAAATTTAATATTTTATATTTTCTTATTAATAGATAAAATATAATCTTTATTTTTAAAATATAATCTATATAATTTCTAAAATATTTTTTTAATATTTATATATTAATTATATACTTTATTAAGTTATAAAACTTATATTTAAAGATATAGATAGTCTAATAATAAATTAAATAAATTAAGATTAATTTTAAGTCTAAATAAATTGTAATAATAGTAGTAAAGAATAAGAATTTAATAAAATTAATTCTTTTTAATATTTATATAAAATAATTAGTCTGTTTTAAAATATATAATTAATTAAAATTTATATTATTAATAATAAAAATATAATAATAATTAATTAGAATATATCTATAACTTTTATATTTATTAATATTATTAATAAATATTATTAAGCTATCTAACTTAAAATTTATTTTAAGATTCTTTTTAATAAATTAAAAAATTAAAAGAAGATTATAGACTAAGATTAAAGTATATTAAATATTAATAAATTTTAAGAAATTAAGCTAGATTAACTAATCAGCTTAAATAAAAAGATTAAATATAATATTATTATATTTCTAAGTTCAGAATATAAAATTTATAATAAATAATAATATAGATTAATATAATATATACATAATAATTAATAAACCTTGTTTTTAAAAATATTATATAATATAATAATTTTAAGTTAATTATTTAAAAACTTAGATTTTTTATAAATTTCTTAAAATACTTTATAATATTATAAAAAAAATTATTTTATTTATAATAATATTAATAATAATAAATAATTTTATAGAAGTATTAGTATTAATATCTATATTATTAAAGATTTTAATAATATTAATATTTAGATTATTATAGTTTATACTTAAGATATTTGCCAAGATTAATTTAATAAAAATATTAGTGACTAATTCTGGAGTATTATTACTAATTATATTAACTAAAGAATTATTATATTCTCTGCTATATTTATAATCTCTATTGTACAAAGGATGCAAGAAAGCAGAAGATTGATAGATTTAACTAGCTAGAGATAGCTGTCTACTTAAGATATTAGCAGAATATTAAATTATATGATTAATAATATAATATTATATAATATAATTTAATATTTTTCTGACTTAAAATCCTGCAGGCAGTATAAAAAAATAAAATTATTTTTAATATTTTTTTATATATAAATTCTTATTTATAATATTTTTATAAAATAAATAAATATTATAAATATAAATAATTTAATTAATCTATTTATTATTTATTCTTTAATTAGAATATAGATAAAATTAATATTATCAGCAGTAATAATCTGTCCGATAAAGTAATATTTAATCTGAATATACTTAATATAAGTATAATATAGTATAATAATATTCTGATTATCAGCCTGAATAACAGCTGGGCAAGATATTATAATCTATATTATATTATTTTATTAAAGATAAAGTTTATTAAATAATAATTAAAATCAGAATACTTTTTAAACAGCCAGTATCTGAAAAAAATATTTAGTTTTAATAAAGAAGAATATAATAATAAATTATTTCTTAAAATATTATAAAATAAATCTCCTAATAAAAATAAAAATATAATTACTTATTAAAACTAATTTATTAATATAAAAGCCTATTTAATTAATATTATAATATATAAAAAGATTAGAGTTATTAAATATAAAAAAAGAGTAAGATTTAATAATTTTTTAAATAATAATAGATTTAAATAATAATAATAAAATAAATCTTCAAAAGATTAATAATATAATAAGTAATTTTATCTATTATATAAATTATATTAGAATATATTTTAATAATTAATTAAATTAAGTATGTAAGATATTTCTGATATATTTTAATTTTATTAATTATAATAAAATCTCTAAGATTTATAATAACTAAAATAATCTTAAGATTATATAGAATTAAAGAAAACTTATAATTTTTTAAATTAAATTATTTTAAAATATTAAGAAGATAGTATTTCTATAAGATTAAAATATTTTTAATATAATAAATAAGATTTATATTAAGAAATTACTTTACACAGCTGTTATTAATATATTTAAATATCTTATTAATTATATTTTTAATTTTTTAATATAATTAATATTAGATAACAGTAATAAAATATTATTAATATAAATAAGAATATAAATATTATTATAAATAAATATAGTATAATCTATATATATATATATAAATTTTTATAAAATAAAAAGATTATAAAATAATATATATTATTCTTTAAATAACTACTTTAAGTTATAAATAATTTTAAAAAATAATTTATAATAATCTAATTTCTTAAAACTCTCTAAGAGTTAAATATAAAATATTTTATATAATTTAATATTCAGAAAAATAATTATAATACTAATATTATATAAATATTATTTAAATTTTATAATTAATATAATAAATATTTTTAGATTTATTAATTTTATAATAATTATATAAATTTTATATATCTTAAAATTTTTATTTAGCTATTATTTATAGTCTTTAATTATAAAATATATTAATAAAGATTTTATTCTATTTTTTTTATAAATAATATAAAAGATTTCTAGATAAAAATATTATTTAATTTTATAATAAATTATATTATATTATTTTACTTATTTTTTATATAATATAATATCTAATTATAAAAATAGAATTTATTTTTTATTAGATAATTTTAATAAAATAATATTATTATATAATATTTTATTTAAAGTATTAATATTAATAAAATTAATTATTAAGTTAAATAAAATATTTATAATATACAGCTATTTCAGAGAATTAATAAAATTAATATTTGTATATAAATTAGAATCTATTTATAAAATTATAGTATATAATTATATATATTTTAAAAATTTTAAACTTAGTTTCTTAATTTTTATAAATTATTAAAAAAGTTAATTTAAGATTTTAATTTAAGTACTAGACTGTTTTATATAATAAGATAGAAAAATATTTAATAAATTAATTTTATTATTATTAATAGGTGATAATCTTTTAATTATTAATATTAATATTAAAGAAGATAATTTAGATTAAGATTTTAATATAGAATCTATTACTAGATTAATTATATATATATTAAAAAAGAAATCTAAAGTTATAATTAAAGATAGTATATTAATTATTTTATATTCTTTAGATTATAAAAGTTACTAGTAATTAATTAATTAAGTTTAATCTATAATTTTATTATCTAAGACTAAATAAAAGAATTAATAATAATAAATTTATAAAAATTAATAAATTTAGATTAGCTATCTTATATAAGCAGAAATTTAGATAAAATATATTAATATTTTTTAATATTTTAGATATTAATTAAAGAATTAATTAGAGTATTATTTAATTTATATTTAATATTTAAAAATAATAATATAAAAATAGACTTTTTATAAAAAATAATATCTCTAATTATAATAATCTTTTTTAATTTTAAATTATAAATCTTATATAGACTTTTATTATAGCTAATAAATTAATTTTTATTTATTATAGAGTCTAATTTATTATAGATTTTCTTTAATATAAGATATCAATGTTAATAATCTAGAGATCTTTAATAGAAAATATTAGATTAAATATTATATAAAGTCTTATAAAATATTATACTAATAATATTATAAATAAGTCTATTTTTAATATATTTAATTATTTATATAATAAAATCTTAAAGAAATTTAGATAGTTAATTCTTTATTATTATAAAAAATAATTAACTCTATTAGATAATAATTCTTAATTTTAATTATTTTATTAAAAATAAATTAATAATATAAAGCAGAATTCTAAATAATATTCTTAGATTTATAATAATTTTTTAAAAAGCTGTACTCTGATATATTATTTATATAAAAATATTTAATTAATATTTAAAATTAAGTAAACAGATAATTTTATAGTAAAATAAACTTTTTAAATATATTTATATAATTTTCTATTATAAAGATCCAGTAGTATTAAGTAGTATAATTAATAAAAATAATAAAATAAAAAATATTAATAAAGTCTTTTATAAAAATTAATTTATAAATATTTATATAAATAAGATTTTCTGATTTAAACTTAATATTTTATATTTTTTTATTAATAAATAGAGTATAATTTTTATTTTTAAGATATAATTTATATAATTTTTAAAATATTTTTTTTTTAAAATTTATATATTAATTATATATTTTATTAAATTATAAAGCTTATACTTAGAGATATAAATAATTTAATAATAAATTAAATAAATTAAGATTAATTTTGTTTCTAAAAAAATTATAGTAATAATAATAAAGAATAAAAGTTTAATAAAATTAATTTTTTTTTAATATTTATATAAAATAATTAGTCTATTTTAAGATATTTAAATAATTAGAACTTATATTATTAATAATAAAAAGATAATAATAATTAATCAGAGTATATCTATAATCTTTATATTTATTAATAATATTAATAAGTATTATTATACTGTCTAACTTAAACTTTATTTTAAGATTTATTTTAATAAATTAATAGACTAAGAGAAGATTATAGATTAAGATTAAAATATATTAAATATTAATAAATTTTCAAAAATTTAACTAAATTAAATAATTAGTCTAAATAAAAAAATTAAATATAATATTATTATATCTCTAAGTTCAGAATACTAAGTTTATAATTATATAAATTAATATAATATATATATAATAATTAATAAAACTTATTTTTAAAAATATTATATAATATAAGAATCTTAAATTAATTATTTAAAATTTTAGATTTTTTATAAACTTCTTGAGCTGCTTTATAATATTATAAAAAGAATTTATTTTATTAATAATAATATTAATAATAATAAATAATTTCATAGAAGTATTAGTTTTAATATCTATATTATTGAAAATCTTAATAATATTAATATTTAGACTATTATAATCTATACTTAAGATATTTATTAAGATTAATTTAATAAAGATATTAGTAGCTAATTCTAGAGTATTATTATTAATTATATTAGCTAAAAGATTATTATATTCTTTATTATATTTATAATCTCTGTTATAATCTTATTTATTATTTTTAATTTTAATTTTATTCTTATTATCTATTTTATAATAACAGTCACTTAAGAAATAATTATTATAAGATTAATAATAATTATATTATATAAAATTATAATTTATAAAATCAAAGATTTAAGAGATCTTAATTAATTAAAAATCAAAAATATTATAATTTTTATTATAATCTTATTTCTAATTATATAATATAATAATTATATTATTAGTAAGATATATTAATAATATTTTCTGATTATATTTAAAGATAATAAATTCTTAATAAATATTATATAAATTAGACTTTAAGAGATTATTATAACTAATTAAGATTAAACATTATTATATTATAGAATTATTTTATAAAATAATTTAAATATCTTGCACAGATTATTAATTACTTTGTTCTATTTTTTTTTAAAAGAATAGAAGAATTAGTATTAATAGAGTATTTTATATTAATTATTTTTTAAAATTTAAAAAATATATTAATACTTTCTAGTATTTTATAAATCTTTTTAATTTTATTATATATATCAGCAGTAATTCTTATTTTTAAAATATAAAAAAGAATATTAGAATTAATAAGTTATTAAAATATATTTATTAAAAAAATTAACTTAATTTTATTTATTCAAATCTTTTATATAATTATTCTTAAGCTTTTTATTATATTATATATATATTTTAATTTTATTATAAATCTAGACTAATATAATAGCAGCTTTAATAATATTATTTAAATTTATAAAATATTTATATATAAAAATAATTATAATAGTATAATATTAAAATTTCTTAGAATAAGACTTATTCTTAAGAATATTCTGATAATATTAATTCTTGATTTTTAATATTTATATTAATAATTTTTTTTATTTAAAAAAGTTCTGAATGTAATATAATTTAAAAAGAATTTTAATTATTTTAAGATTAAACTTAGTAAAATTTTTATTAGATATATTAAAAAGAGTTTCCAGAGATTAATAATTACTTAAAGATTATATAATAAAATAAAGAGAATTAGAGAAATATTTATTAAAAAAATAAAAATATATTATTATAATAAATTATTTTAAATTAATAAAATAAAATAAATTAATAATAAAATTATAATATTAAAAAAAAGATAATATTTAAATATTATAAAATATATTTAATAAAAGATATATTCAAGCAGCTATAATTATAAGAAGAGAGCTTAAAAAAGATTTAAAAAATTAAAAATAATAATAGAATTAATCAGATATTAAATAGAAGTAAAGTACTTAATAAAATCTAAGAAAATTAAATCTAATATTAAGTAAGAGAGCTTATAATTTATATAAAGAATATAAAGAAACAGAAGATTAATAGATTTAATTAATAAAGAATAATTATTTACTTAAGATACTGACAAAATATTGAGTTATATGACTAATAATATGATATCACGCAATATGGTCTAACATCTATTATAATCTTATTTATTATCTTTGACTTTGTTTTTATTCTTATTATCTGTCTTATAATAATAATCACTTAAGAAATAGTTACTATAAAATTAATAATAATTATATTATATAAAGTTATAATTTATAGAATTAAAGATTTAAAAGATCTTAACTAATAAAGAATTAGAATTATTATAATCTTTATTATAATCTTTATTATAACTATAATCCTGTTTCTGATTATATAATATAATAATTATATTATTAATAAGATATATTAATAATATTTTCTGATTATATTTAAAGATATCAAATTTTTAATAAATATTATATAAATTAGATTTCAAGAGATTATTATAATTAATTAAAATTAAAAATTATTATATTATAGAATTATTTTATAAAATAATTTAAAAATATATAAATTTAATTTAGTCAAATAGTTTAATTATTTTATATAAATTATTCATTATTTTAGCCTATTTTTTAAGAAGATAAAAAAATTAATATTAATAAAGTATTTTATATTAATTATTTTTTAAAATCTAAAGAATATATTAATATTTTTTAATATTTTATAAATCTTTTTAATTTTATTATATATATTAGCAGTAATTCCTATTTTAAAAATTTAAAAAAAATATTAGAATTAACAAGTTATTAAAATATATTTATTAAAAAAAATTAAATTAATTTTATTTATTTAGATTTTTTATATAATTATTCTTAAGCTTTTTATAATATTATATATATATTTTAATTCTATTATAAATCTATACTTATATAACAGCAGTTTTTATAATATTATTTAAATTTATAAAATATTTATATATAAAAGTAACTATAATAATATAATATTAAAATTTTTTAAAATAAGATTTATTTTTAAGAATATTCTAATAATACTAATTTTTAATTTTTAATATTTATATTAATAATTCTTCTTATTTAAAGAAGTTCTGGCTGTAATATAACTTAGAAAAGATTTTAATTATTTTAAGATTAAATTTAATAAAATTCTTATTAAATATATTAGAGAAAGTCTCTAAAGATTAATAATTATTTAAAGATTATATAATAAAATAAAAAGAATTAAAAAAATATTTATTAAAAAAATAAGAATATATTATTAAAATAGATTATTCTAAATTAATAAGATAAAATAAATTAATAATAAAATTATAATATTAAAAAAAGATAATAATTAAATATTATAAAATATATTTAATAAAAAATATACTCGAGCAGCTGTAATTACAAGAAAAAAACTCAAAAAAACTAAAAATATTAAAAATAATAATAGAATTAATTAGATATTAAATTAGAATAGAATATCTAATAAGATTTAATAAAAATAAATCTAATACTAAGCAGAAGAGCTTATAATTTATATAAAAAATATAAAAAAATAAAAGATTAATAAATTTAACTAGCTAGAGATAACTATTTATTTAAGATATTAAAAGAATATTAAGTTATATGACCAATAATATGATATCACGCAATATGGTCTAACATTTATTAAATTTAATTCTATATTAAGTCCTCTGCTAATAATTCTTAATCTCTTATTTATAAAAATAATATAAAATAATATCTATAATTTAGAAAGAAAGAACTTATCCCTATAAATAAAAATATATAGTTATTTAGAATCAGTGTTCTTAAAAATAATAATTATTTTTAATTAATTTAATTATATAAAATACAAATATAAATATATATTTTAAGTATATTATTAATCTGTTCTGTAACTCTATCTATTTTGAAAAAATAAATTAATTAAAAGCTTTATTAAATTTTTATTAATTAATATATATTTTTATATTTTATTTATAAACTATATTCTTTAATTAAACAGAGTAGATTTAGAGATTCTGTGCTTTTTTATTAATAATTATATAATAATTTATAGAACTATTTTTTTAATTAATCTTTATTATAGATTTCAAAATTATTCTCTTTAAGAGTTAATTTATTATTATTAAAATATTTCAATAGTCTTTATTCTTTAATAGATTAATGATAAAATCTATAATAATATTTTTCTATATTTAATTACATATAATTAATAGCTTTAGTACTCTCCTCTTTTTTTAAAACATTTTTTTATAATTATAAATATTATAGTTTCTTATAAATCTTTATATATTCTTTAATATTATAAATCAGAAATATAGTTGACTAATTAAAATATATACTATTTTATAACTAGAATATTTTAATAATACTAAGTTATAAATATATTAAATAATATTTATATAAAAGGATTTAGAGTTTAAAACCTTTTTTTTGAAAAGAAAAATATATATTCTATTTATTAAGATATGTTTAATAATAAAAGATTTAAATCTTAGTTAAGATAGAAATTTTCTCTGTTTTTAAAATAATATTTTAATTATTTTTTAATATGATTTATTATTATTTTAAGCTACTCCTTAAATCTTTATACTTATATATAATATCTGTTAAAATAGATAGAAGAATAATTATATTTATTAATCTATTTTATTAAAAAAGTAACTGAATTATACAGCTCTGAAAATAATTATTTTTATTTATAAGTATATTTTATTTATAAATTTATTTTATTTATATAATAATAAAATATTGATTTATTTATTGTTGTTTTTATTTTGATAAACTAGTTAAAAACAGAGATTATTATATATAATATTCAATCATTTTCTTTTAAAATAAAGTATTTAAGATTTTTATAATTAATTATTATCTGAAAGTTTTATATAAATTATATTTTAATATCTTCTTATTTAAGACTTTATATAATAATAAGAAGTTTTTTATTATAGATTAAATAGTTATATTCTGGTACTATATTCTATTTTAAGAAATATGTATAAAATTATAATATATTATTATTATTATATTATAAAAGAACTTCTTTTATATTATAATTAGATAAATCTATTGTTATGATTATTATATACTCAGAATAAAATAAAATTAAAATTAGATTTAAAAACAAATACTTTTTAGCTTATTAAAAGCTATCTAATAGTTAAATATTTATTTAAAACTAATATTTTTTTAAATTAATTAATTCAGAGATTATATCATCTCTAAAAAGCCTTTAATAAATTATTTAAAAAAATTAATTTAAAACTCTTTTAGATAATTTTTATAATTATTAGAAGTTTTTATTTTTGAATAGTCTAAATTTTTATTAAAGTTTTATTAAATTTATCTAATTTGTTTTGTGCTTATATAATAAATTTAAGATTTTCCCTTTTGTAAATTTATGTTTCTTAATATCTAGATATAGTTTTATTTTATTAGGTTGAATAAAAACACTTTATATATATTCTTAATATTCTTTTAGAGAGTTACTTGAATATATAAATATATTATTTATATAAATTAAATAAACTTTATTAAGCTACTCTTCCAAAGTCTAGTTAATAAAATTAAAAAAGTTATTAATTTTTTATATAATTTATATATAATAAAAAATATAAAAAATATTAAGCTTAATAAATTATTTAATCTGTTTAATTTAATTAAATATTTTATAAATAAAAGATAGAGAATATTAATTCTTTTTAATAATAATATTTAATATATAATGATTTATGTAAAAAAAAATTTCTTTTTTAATTTTTATATAAAAAAATAAATATTATTATAAATAAATAGCTAACTCTGATAGAATTTTTATTTAATAATTTAATTAATATTTTTTATATCTGTTTATTTTTCTATATTAATATAATTTTATAATTTATATTTTTATTATAATAAAATAGTAATTTATCTATAAACGAAAGTTTAAAAATTAATAAATAACTTAAAAATAAGAGCTTTTTAAATACTATTTAGTATAATAGCAAATATTTTAAGATTTTTAATTTTTATATATTAATATAATTATATATATATATCTATAATAACAGCTAAGATTTGAATTATTTTTATTTTTATTTTTTTTAATTGGACTGTATAAGTCTAGTTTTAATTATATTTTTATATAATTACTCCTGCTTTAACTCTAGTTATATATTATATTACTATATTTAAAATAGCTATAAAATAAGATTATATTAAACTCTATTTAATAAAATATAAAAAAAGCTTCTTTTTTTAAATATATATCTATAAATTTAAATAATATATATTAGATATTCTATCTGTTTACTAACTTTCTTTATTAATTAAAGAATAATACATATTATTATTAATTCTTTCTATTATATAAATATTTTATTAATTACTTTAGAACTTAGACAGTTGGTGATTATTAATATTTATATTATAATATTATAATTTAGTAATATTTATTTTATAAAAAAATAATTATTTATATATATTCTTTCATAATATTTTTTATCAAATAATATATTTTTATTATTGATATTTTCTGGTATATAATTTTATGTAAAGTTTTTTTTTAACTCTTTATTATTTAAGATTTCGATGGATTTTATTAGAATTATTTTACTTAATTTATTCTTATAATCTTATATAAAATATTCTTTATTTTTATTTTTTAAAATAAAGTTCTTTTCTTAAATTCTTTTTTAAAACTTATTATAAAATAATATTTCTCTGAGAAGAGTTTTTTTTTTAAAAAGATCTTTTATGTAAAAAGCTAGAATCTAAATTTTAAGAATATTAATTTTAATTAATATGATTTTTTAATCTATTTTATCTATATTATTTTTTTTATTTTCAATAAAAAATACCTTAAGTAATAAGAGTTTTATTTCAGAGTATTTATATAATAAATATTATAATTAATTTTTTAAATTAATTATATTTTTATTAATTATTTAATAAACAGCTATATTAAGTTTAGCTTTTTTTAATTATTGAATTAGTTAATATTACTAATAATAAAAGGAATCTTATTAAACTTTTTAAGAACCTCTTTTAATTTTCTTTTTTACTTTATTATTATAATTTATATAAGGTTTCTTTTATATTTCAATCTTTCAATAATTAATTTCTTAGTTAAAATAGATTAGAGTGGCTTAACCTGACTGTTATACCTTAACCTTAACCTGGCTATAATCTGACAGTCAGATTAAGATATAAAAAAATTTTAACTATATAATTAAAATCAGATTAAGATATAATTATTATTATAATTATTTATATCTATTAATTAGAAAAATCAGATATAGCAGATAGATTAATAATCATAGATTAATTTATAATATATATATTCTTCTTATATAAATAATATATAAAATATAATATATATTTAATTATAGTATAGATATAATAATATTTTTTAGATATAGTCTATTACTTAATCTATTTAATTAATTATCTTAAAAAATATACTATACTCTAAAAAAGACTTTTACAGAATCTAGTATAAAAAAAATAAAAAAAGATATAAAATATTTATTTTTTATATTATCTAAGATAATAATTATAATAATATAAAAATTATAAAAATCAGATCTTTATCTCTATTTAAATATATATAATAATTAAAGACTTAGATAAGATTAGTTCTTCTAATTTTAATAATAATCTATTCTTTAAGTTATTTTTAAGATTATCTATATTCTTATTCTTATTAATATAAAAGATAATAATTATCTTATTCTTCTTTTACTTCTTAAATATAAAGATAATTAAATTTAAATTAAGATTATTAAATATATTCTAATACTTCTTATTTATAATAAAATAATTAATATATATTTAAAGTATAATTATTTTAATTATATTAAAATTAAGACAGCTCTGGTGATAATAGCAGATATTTTAAGAATTATTAAAAAAATATTTAATACTAATATTATTAATTATAATTAAGAGAAAATCTCTAATTATCTAATAAAAAATAAGAAACTAATTATAGCAGAACTTTTAATAAATAAGAATATTAATATATTTTATAATATTTAAAATTATATTAATTTAATTAAAGATATCTTAAGAAGCTATATATTTTTAATATCTAGATATATCTTAAGTTTTTTATATATTTTAATTATAAATAAGAATCTTTAATATTTAGAAATATTATAAAAAATCTTATTTAAATCTAATAATAATCCGAAGATTATTAATAATATATTAATTATTAAATTTTAATTAAAATAGAAAGAAAATATTTTCTTAAAAATAATTTAATATTTATAATATTAGTTAATATTTTTATTTAATTATATATTTTTCTTAAACTTTTTAAGCTTTAATATTAAATTCAGAATAATTATAATTATATAAATATAGTCTTCTGTCTGATAGATATAATAATAATATTTATAAAATTTTAATATATATTATATAAGTTTTTAAAAATCTTTTTTTTTTAAAATATCTACTTTTTTTTTAGTCTGTTAATTAAGTAATCTAAATAATTAAAGAGATTATTATAAATATTATAAATCTTATAAATAATAAGTCTACTATTCTCAGAGAGATAAAAATAAAAAAAAAAAAAATAAAAACTTAAAAAGATATTTTATTTATTTCTATTTTATTATAATAAAATAAAAATAATTAATATTATTATACTTACAGTACTAAATAAAATTTTTAATTACTTAATAAAATTTAAATATTTAGTAAATTATAAGATAGATTAAGTTTTAGTAAGTTTTATAATTAAAAAAAAAATAATAGACTAAGCTAGATTTAAGTTATTAAATAAATAAGAACTTCTTATAATATTAAGAGCTTATATTTATAAATTATATAATCTTCTGAATTTATAATTAAGAATTAATATAATAAACTAGCTGATAGAAGACTTATAGAAGCTCTTTATAAAAAAAGATTTTATATTAGTCTTTTATAGATAATTTTTAGAATATATTTTCTTAAAAATTTTTAAAATATTAAAAGAGACTTTAAGACTTTTATTATTATTCTTTTATATATATTTAATAATATTATTTAAAATCTTAATCTAAAGTTTCTATAGAAGAATATTAATTATAAGCTAAATTATATAAATAAAACAGAAAATATAATACTAATTTTAAATAATTTTTAAAAAATCATAATTAATTAAAATATTATAAAACTAAATATTTTAATTAAATTAAGTTTAGAGTTTAGCTGAGATTATATTAAATATTATATTATTATTACTAGTATTATTAATTATTATACTTAATAATTAATAGATAAGATTATATTTATATAAAATTAATAAAATAATTACAGCTAGATTCTTATTAGTATAAGATTTAAATATTAATTAAAAATCTAATAAAATCTTATAATAATTTATATTTTTTATTAAGAAATATTTAATTAAATTAAGAAATATTTTCTGATTAGAACTAATCTAGTAGTTTATTATAATTAATATTTATTTAATATTCAGAAACTTTAATAATAGCTATATATATATCTCTTTAAATAGTTTTATAAAATATTCTTTAATCTATATTTAATTAGAAGAACTTAATTTTCAGTAAAAAAATAAAATAATAAAATTAATTATTTATTTAAATTAAATATACTTAATAGTTTAAAATAGTAGATAATAAATAATTATAAAATATAAAACTTAATTCTAAAAATTCTATTTATTATAAATTATAGAAATCTAGAAAAAGATAATAATTAGAAAAGATTTATTTTTAAAAAAAAAATAAATATCTATAATAATTTTTTACTCAGTATCTAACTAATTATTTATTTAAATATAATTAATAATAATTTCTTCTTATAATTTTTATAAAAATAATAACTTATAAAACTAGTTTCTGAGTTTTTAATTCTCAGATATTATAAAATATAAAAATATATAATATAATAAATATAAAAGATTTTATTAAGAAATAATATATTTTTCTGAAAGCTGTTTTATATTATTAATAATTTTTCTTAATTAAAGTAAAATAATAGTTTTTTAATTTATATAAAATTTTTAGAAAAGATTATCTTCTGCTATTAATCTTAAAAAATAAAAAACTTTTTTTAAAAAACTGAATATAAAATAATCTTCTAATTCTTTATAATATATATAATCTTAAGATTTAAAAAAAAAGAAAAGATCTAATTTAAAAAGCTTATCTTAGTTTAAATATTATTATAATTTATAAAGATCTAAGAAACAGAAGAAGAAGACTTAATAATATTCTTTAAAAATAAATTAAATAATTATAATTAACTTATAATTCTGAAGCTGTTTTATAAATAATAAATATAGAAAAATAGAAACAGAAAACTCTGTTTAGTAAATATTAGATTAAAATAAAAACTTAATATAATAATAGAATAGGATTTAGTCTTTAATTATAGATTTAATAATAAATCTAGTAAATAAAAATTTATATCTAAAGCCTAGAGTTATAAAATAATTTCTTCTCTTAAATAAAGCTACTTAAGATATAATAAACTAGAATAAAAAATAGATATTTATAAAAAAAATCTATAAAAAACTTTTATAAAATTTTTTATAAAAGCTATAATATTATAATACAGATCTAGTATATTTTATTTATTTTATTTATTTATTTTATTTATTTAATCTATTTAATTTATTTAATTTATTTAATCTACTTTATTTTAATAATCTAATTATCTATAATCTTCTTAACTATCTGTCTATTTCTAATTCTATTAATAGCTCTTTAAGCTATATTTTATTTATAAATCTAAAAATAGCCTGATCTAGAAAAAATAATAGAATAAAAATAATATATTTATTTTTAATATTTTAATTAATAATTAATATATAGTTTTTCTAATATTCTATAATATAATTAAAATATATAGCTAAAATAAAATAATAATTATATATTTTTATATATATTTCTTACTATAAAAACAATAATTTTATAAAAAGCTGAATTTTATTAATATAAATAGAATTTTTTTATTATTTCTAATAAATAATAATAAAGAAGATACTAATTTCTTTTTTAATTATATTTTTTTAATCTAAAAAGCTTCTTTTTATATACTTTTAGATAATAATAAAGATAGCCAGATTAATAATTATTTAATCTAAATATATCTTAACTGTACTAGAGCTTAAAAAAATATAACAGATAAATCTTAATATTAAGAATAATTAAAATAATTAACTGCCTGATTTTTAGCTATATTATAGTCAGATATAAAAATTTTCTTAATCTAATTATAATCTGGCGGTTAGATATAAAAATTCCAATTAACCTGACCTGATCTGGCTGTTAGCCACTCTAAAATAGATTATTTTATTATATAACTTTATTTCTCTTTTTTTTAGATATAATCTAGAAGAATATATATTATTTAACCTTTTTATAAATATAATTATAAATATAATAGACTTGTTTTATTATATTTATAAAATATTATTTATTAATTAAGGATTTTATATAAAGTTTCTTAAAAAATATATATATTTTAAGATCTTCTTTAAAGAAGAATTTAAGATTAGAAAAATAAGCTTAGAATTATATAATTATATATTAAATAAAAAGTAATACTACTAGTAAAAGTAACAATATAAAATATTATTATAAATATTTTAGTTAGATTCTTAGCTAAGCTTCTATTATCTGATATTTTTATTATTATTGATTAAAATATATTTATTAATTACTTAAATATATTTCTAAAATATATACTGCTTTTATAAGTTCTTAAATAATATTCTAATCATTATAAATTATTAGATGAAAAGTAGAGTGGCTGACAGTTAAAATACAGGTTAAAAACCAATCTCTTAAAATATATATTAACATCTAAATAAATTAAAAAATACAATTTTCATAATTAAATTTAAAGAATTATCTAATCTTTATTTATATAATATATTTTAAATACTATCTAGTACAGCTAGTCCGTATTTAATATATAATTAATTAATTCTAGACTTATTTTATATAATAATCTTTAACTGTCAGATATTTTCTAGTAGTTTCTATATATTATATAATTTAAGAATTAATTATATAATTATCTAGTTTAAATTATACTTATTATTTAAATAATTATTATATATTTATTTTAATTCTTATAAAATACTTTAACCATCATCTAAATTTCTATTTTCTTAACTGTTTGTAACACTGCAATCTAGGAGAGTTGTTATCACTGAGTCAAAAGACTAATATTATCTGTAATTATCTGCAGACTTCTAGAATTTTATATATATATTTAGATATATTTAGAAAAAGATAGACTTCATTTTTATAAATATATATATTTTATAAGAATTATATTTTATAATTATCTTTTTCTTATAAACTCTCTTACTTATATAACAGCTTTCTAGCTAATTATAGATCTTTTAATTAATTATAAATATATTATTCAGAAATTATTATTCTACTGTATTATATTATATATAATAAAATCTTAGATTAATCTTTTTAAGCTAGTATAATTATATAAGCAGATTAATAAAAAATTATATAATTAAACTAGTTCTATTAAAATTAATTTTTAATTAAATAATATAAATTTTAGTTTATTAAAATCTACTATAAAAATTAAATTTATAATTAATAACTGCAAATAAATATATAAGACTATAATTTAAAAAAATTATTATTATTAAACTAAAAAATTAATAATATTTCTAATTATCTGCAGAGCTCTAGAATTTTATATATATACTTAAATATATCCAGAAGAAGACAGGCTTCACCCTTGTAAGTATATATATCCTGGAGATATTATATTAAATATTTCTTAATTTTTAAAAGATCTTCTCTTAATAATAATTAAGTTTTAATACTAGAGAAATAATTGAATTATACTAATTCAATAATTAACTATTAATATAAAAAGAATAAATAAAAAAATATTATTATTTAAATTATTTTTTTATCTCTTCTTACACAGTACTATCTGTTACTTTATTATTATTTTAATATATCACACAGGCATTGTCAAGTATTTGGGGATTTAGAGGATTCGTACAAGAACCCTATAACAATAAATTCTATTTTTAATAAAATAATAGAATATAAATTATAATATCTTATATAGTTATTAATTAAATAACTAATAAGAATTTTATTATATTATTATATAATCTAAAATATTATATCTATACTAAATATATATAGATTAACTATAGAGTGGCTATATCTAATTATTATATCTTAATCTAATCTTAACTATAATCTAATAATTAGATTAAGATATAAGAATTCTCTTAATTATATAGTTAAGAATTGATTAAGATTAAGAGATTATTTTAATTAATCTTAATTATAAATTAGAAAGATCAGATATAATTAATTATTATTATTTTTTTTATTTCCTGATTAATAGTTAGTAGTCTAGTAGATTTTATATTAGACTTTTATAAACAATATTAATAATCTGAATATAATAAGATTAGATTATTAGAAAGAAATATATAAAATATTATTCAAGTTATTTTTTATATTATTCTGATTAATAATTATAATAATAAAGAGATTATATAACTCAAGTATCTATCTATATCTAAATATATATAATATTACTAAACTAAGAAAAAGTTTAATTTTTTCTGTCTAATAATATTCTATTCTTAGAATTATTATTAAAATTATTTATATTCTTATTCTTACTGATATAAAAGATTATTATTGATTTATTATTTTTTTAATTTTTAGTTATAAATATTAAAATTATTAAAATTATTTTTATATTTCTTAATAATAGTAAGATAATTAATATATATCTAGAATATAAATATTTTAATAATATTAGAATACAAGCAGCTGTGATAATAATAGTAATCTTTTAAAAATCATTAAAAAACTATTTAATATTAATATTATTAGTTATAATAATTAGAAAACCTTTAATTCTATAGTAGAGAATAGAAAACTAATTATAATAAAATCTTTAATAAATAAGAATATTAAAATAATTAATAATTTGTAAATAATTATTTTTATACTAATAATTATTTAGAAATTATTAATTTAATATTTTAGTCTTTAATAATCTATATATCTTTAATATTAAGATAGATCTTAAATCTTTTAAATATTATTGTAAATAATAAGAGTTTGTAATATTTTAAAATATTATAAAAATTCTTATTCAGATCTGAGAGTATACTAAAAATTATAAATAATATATTAATAACAAAGTTTTACTAACAGTAAAAATAATTTCTTTTTCTAAAAATAATTTAATATTTAAGATATTAATTAATATTATTATCTGGTCAGATATTTTTCTTACATATTTTTAGTTTTAATATAGAATCTTGACTAATTATAATTATATAAATATAATTTTTAATTTAATAAGTTTAATAATAATATTTATAAAGCTTTTAATATATATTTGTTTATTAAACAAATTATTATTATTATTAATTTTATATATATCTTAATTAAAAAATAAATAATGAATAAACTTATTAAATTATTTATATTTATAGTATTTATTTATTTTATAAAAGTATTAAAAATAAGAATTTATATAAAAAATAATATCATTTTTTATATTATCTATATATTAGGGGAATGATTAAATTAAGCTAATCCAATGATTGGCTGTTGATACAGAAGGAATTAATAAAGAAGAAAAAAAGAGAAGAAAATAAGAATATTTAAATTATATTTTTTTATCTCTTCTTATATAGTACTATTTTTTATTTTATTTAATTATTTAATTAATTATAGTATACTGAACAGAATATTTATATAAATTTTATTGAATTTTTAAAATTTAAAGAATTTATATAAGAATCTTATAATAATATATTTTTTTTCTTTTATATATATTCTAAAATAGTTTTATGATTTCTGATATATATATTATTTTAGTTATATAAAGAATATATCTTTTATAAATATCAATTCTCTAATTTTTTATTATCTTTAAATGTAGTTCTATAAATAATCTAATATTTTATATTATTTTTTATTAAATTCTCTTCTATCTTTTTTTTTATATATTAATATATTTTTTAATCTCTACAAGCATGGCTGAAAAGATTAAGTTTAAAAATATATTTATTATAATTTTATTTTATTTTTTATATAATTTCTTTAAATTTATCCAGATTGCTCTGTATATTAATAAGCTTATTATATTTATTTATAAACTTTTTATAAAAAAAGAGCAAGTATATTACTATATATTTTATAATTTAAAAAAATAAGATATTTTATTAACTATATTATATTAATTTATATTAGCTTACTGTCTACTATATAAATAGATATTTATTTTTAAATCTTATATGAATATTATTAATATATATTATAAATCTTTTTTATTAGCTAAGAACTATCTATTTTTTATATATTAATATTATTCTTATAATCTTCTGCGATTTCTTACAGTTTATTCTGTATATTAATAATATCTAATTATCTATTTTATTTTCTTTAAAAATATTTAATTATCTGAATACTAGAATAAATATTATAATAAATATAAGTAAAAGAATTACAGAGTCTATTATATATATATTAATAAAAATAAAATAAAATATTAATTTATTAATATTACACTGCTTTTCTAGATTATTATTAGAAAATTAAAAAATTAAAAAATATTAAATAAAAAGATTTCTTTATATATTTTTTGTCTTTTTTTTTATCTTTTTTTATAAAAGATAAAGTTTTATTAATTAAGAGATATTATAAATAATTATTCAAAGAAATTTTATTAATTAGATAATATTATTAATTAATTATTTAAAAATTTAAAAATTATTTTTAAATTTTAATTAATTATTAAAAACTTTAGTTTTTTATAGAGCAGAGACTGATTCTTATATTATATAAATATATTTAATTTATTTAATTTTATATAAGAATTATATTTTATAATCTTTTTTTATATATCTCTTATTCTGAATTCTTTTTATTATAAATTTCTTTCTATTATTAATTATTAATTCTGATAATTATATATTATCTAATTTTTAAAATAATAATAAATCTGATAATATAGAATAGAAAAACTTTATATAAAAAATTAAATAAATATCTATAAATATATTTAATTATATAATATAAGAATTAAGTATTCTTATAACTATATATTTTATATTTTCTTAATTAAGTTTTTTATTAGACTAGTTTATATAGATATTCTTTATATTTAATTATATTTATTATTCTTTTTATATATGAGCGCTGGGTTTCTTTATTAATTAATTAATTTTTTTATTTATTTTTATATAAAGATTATTAATACTTATATCTATTTTAAAGTCATCTTGATAATTTATATAATAATTTCTTTTTATTGAATTAGACTTTATATTAATTCTTTTATTAAAAATTCTTAATCTTGAATTAATAAAAATAATATAAGATAATATCTGTAACTCAGAAAAGAAAGTTTTATTTTAATAAATAAAAATATATAATTATTTAGAACTAGCTCTTTTAGAGATAAGAATTATTTTTAATTAATCTAATTATATAAGATATAAATATAGATATATATTTTAATTATATTATTTCTTCATTTTATAACTCTGCCTATTTTTGAATAATAAATTATAAATTTATAAAAACTTTTTATTAAATTTTTATTTATTAATATATTTATTTTTATATTTTATTTATAAATTATATTTTTTAATTAAATATAATAAATCTTAGAATTCTGTCTTTTTTTATAAATAATTATATAATAATTTATACAATTATCTTTTAATTAATCTTTATTATAAATTTTAAGATTATATTCTTTAAGAGCTAATCTATTATTATCAGAATATTTAAATAATTTTTGCTCTTTAATAAATTAATAATAAAATTTATAATAATATCTTTCTATATTTTATTAGATATAATTAATAATTTTAGTAGTCTTTTTTTTCTTTTTTTTTGAATTTTTATATAATTATAAATATTATAGTTTCTTATAAATCTCTATATAATTCTTAATATTATAAATTAAAAATATTATTAACTAACTAGAATATATATTATTTGATAATCAGAATATTCTAATAATACTAAATTATAAATATATTAAATAATATTTTAAAATCTAGTTAAAATAAAAATCTTTTCTATTTTTAAATTAGTATCTTAATTAATTTTTAATATAATTTATTATTATTCAAGTCTTCCTTTAGCTGTTTATATTAGTATATAATATCTATTTTAATTTATTTATAATTTTTATTAAAATAGATAGAATAACAGCTATATTAACTGATTTATTTAATCAAAGAAATAACTAAATTATATAGTTTTAAAATAATTATTCTTATTTATAAATATATCTTACTTATATTATAATAAAATATTAGCTTGTTTATTCTTATTTCTATTTTTATAAATTAATTTAAAATTAAATTAATTTAATAATAGAAATTATTATATATAATATTTAATTAGCTTTTTTTAAAAACAATATTTTAGATTTTTATAATTAATTATTATTTAAAACTTTTATATTAATTATAATTCTATATCTTATTATTTAAGAATTTATATAATAATAAGAAGCTTTTTATTATAAATTAAATAGTTATATTTTACTGATATATTTTATTTTAAAATATATATATATAATTATAATATTATAAAAAAAATCTTTTTTATATTATAATTAAATAAATCTATTTCTATAATTATTATATACTTAGAATAAAATAAAATTAGAATTAGACTAGAGAAGAATAAATTTTTTAATTTATTAAAAATTATTTAATAATTTAATATTTAACTAAAGATTATATTTTTTATATTAACTAATTTAAAGACTGTATTATTTCTAAGAAAGCTTTAATAAATTATTTATAAAAATTAGTAAAGTCTAGAAATTCTTATATAATTTTTATAATTATTAAAAATCTTTATTTTTAAATAGCTTAAACTTTTGCTAAATTTATTTAAATCTTTTTTTTTATATAATAAATTTAAGATATTTAATTTTTTTCTTTTTAAAACTATATTTCTTAATATCTAGATATAGTTTTATTTTATTGAATTTAATAAAAGCTTTTTATATATACTTTTAATATTTCTCGAGAATATTATTTAAATAAATAAATATATTATTTATATAGATTAAACAGAACTTATTTAAATATTCTTTAGGAATTTAATTAATAAATTTCTAAAAAATATTTAAAATATTAATAAGATTAAAGAGAATTATTAGCTATTTATATAATTTATATTTTATTTAAAAAACTATTATTTATTCTTAATTTTTAATAATCTATATATAATAAAAGACGGAGAAAATATTAAGCTTAGTAAATTATTTAATATATCTAATTTAATTAAGTATTTTATAAATTAAAAATAAAAAATATTAATCTTTTTTAATAATTATATTTAATATTTAATAATTTATACAGAAGCAGAGTCTGTTTTCTAATCTTTTTATAAAAAAAATAAATATTATAATAAATAATTAATTAATCTTAATAAAATCTTTATTTAAAAATTTTATTAGTATTTTTTATAATATTAGTAATTTATTATAAAATATATTATATAAAAAATCTTATAATATTTAAGAATTTTATTTATTTTTTATATTAGTTTAAGTTTATAATCTATATTTTTATTATAATAAGATAATAATTTATCTATAAATAAAGATTTAAAAAATTAAAAGAAATTATAATAATATCTAAATAGTTTTGTTTAAAAATTAATTAATAATTTTAGAATAAGAGCTTTTTAAATATTATTTATTATAATAATAAATATTTTAAGTTTCTTAATTTTTATATATTAATATTATTATATATATATACTTATAGCAGCAACAAAGATCTAGATACTTTTTATTTTTTATTTTTTTTAAATTAAATTATATAATTCTAGTTTTTATTATATAAAAATATAATTATTTCTAGCTTAACTCTAGTTATATATTAAATCTTTTTATCTAAAAAAGTTTTTAAAATAAGATTATATTTAAGTCTATTTAATAAATTATAAAAAAAAACTATTTAGATATATTTTTTTAAAATATTTCTAATTTAACAATATTTTTTAATTAAATTAATATATAACTTTATATAAAATTTATTCTTTTTCTAATTTTTTATTATCTAATATTTTAATAAATTTTATTATAATTATTTTATTTAATTTATTTTATAATTTTATATAAAATATTTAATATTTTTATATTTAAAATAGAGTTTTTTTATCTTTTTTTTAAAATTCTTTTTCTAAGATTTATTATAAAATAATATTTTTTTAAAAGAAATATTTTTTTTTAGAATTTCTTAAATAAAAAGTTATAATTTTAATTAAAATAATTTTTTAATTTATTTTATTTAAATTATTTTTCTTAATTATAAATAAAAAATATCTTAAATAATAAGAATTTTATTTTAGTATATTTATATATTAAATATTATAGTTAATCTTAAAAAATTAATTATAATATCTCTTATATAAATCAGCTTTTTTTATTTTAATTATATTTTTAATAATTATTGAATAAATAGTAATATCAAGCTTGATTTGTTTTTAATTATTTAATTAATTAATATTACTAATTAGGCTTGTCATTACCCGCTTGTCAGCTCGGGGTTCACTCGGCCCGGCTTGCTAAGAGAATCTGCTTAAGAGAGTAAATTTAGATAAACAGATCTTTATTATAATTATTTAAATTAATATAAAAAAATAAAATAACTTAATTAGAATCTTAGTTATAATAGATTTAAAAAAATTATAAAAGAATTAAAAAAATAAATATTTTATAAATAAAATTTCTAATTTTTAATTAAAGTTTTATATAATATAACTATATAAAGATTAGAATTATTAAACAATTTATAAAATTTTTTATTTAAGACTCTGTCTAAAATTTTAATTATAAAATTAAAATAATATTTATATTATTTAAAATATGATTACTAGTGTTTTATGTAATTTCTTTTATAAATAATTATATTTATAAGAATTCTGTAAATTATATATTATATTAATATAATTATTTTATAAAAAATTATTTTTATAATATAGAAATTTTTTATAATATATTTATAAGAATTATTATTCTTATATAGCAGAAATTTATTTATATATAATATAAAAAAACTTTTTTATTTAAATCTAATTTTAAATAGATTTTAGAAATTTATTATAATTTATAATAAATTTATAACAGATCTTCACAGTAATATATATATATATATATTATAAATTAAGTATTAATTATTTAATATATAATATAATATTTAACTAAAACTTTATTATCTATAATTCTAAATAATCTTTTTATAATAATATAATAAATAATCTTTTTATTATCTTAAATATATAATTATATTTATATTTATATATTATAATAAAGTAATATTAATAAAATATAAAAAGAAATTTATTATTTTATCTATATTAAATTATTCATATAAAAACTTTAATAAGCTGTTAAGCTATAGTTTAATCTGATTTAATTTTAATCTAATTTAATTAAAATTAATTTTTTTTATTAAATTATATCTTAATATAAATCTATTAAATAAGTAAAAGTTATATTTTAATTATAGAACTTGCGGGCGGGCAGAGTCTCATTTTAATAAATTCTGAACTCAGCTGAGCTGGCTTGTTAATTCTTTTTAACCTGCTCAGGCTCGGTATTTTGACAAGCCTATTACTAATAATAAAAAAAGTTTTATTAAAGTTTTCAAGAAATTTCTCTAGACTATTTTTTTCTTATTTTATTATTATAATTTATATAGAAGTCTTTCTTTTTATATCTAGATTTTTAAATAATTAATTTATTAATTATAATAAATTATTTTATTATATAATTTTATTTATTTTTTATTTAAATATAATTCAGAAAAGTATATATTATTTAGTTTTTTAATAAAAATAATTATAAATATAATAAATTCTTTTTATTTTATTTATAAAATATTTTTTATTAAGCAGAAACTTGATATAAAGCTTTTTATATAAAAAAATATATTTTAATTTTTTTTTTTTAAAAAAATTCAGAATCTAAAAAGCAGGCTCAAAATTATATAATTAAATATTAAATAAAAAATAATATAATTAATATAAATAATAATATAGAATATTATTATAAGTTTTTTAATTAGATTTATAATTAAGTTTTTATTATCTGATATTCTTATTATTATTAATTAAAATATATTCATTAATTATTTAAATCTATTTATAAAATATATACTGCTTATATAAAGTTTTAAATAATATTTTAATTATTATATATTATTAACTTAAGAGAGTTTGCTATTTTTATATATTAAAGAATTCTTAATTCTTAAAAGATTATTTCTCAATAATAATTAATTTCTAATATTAAAAAAATAATTAAATTAAACTAATCTAATAATTAGCTATTAATATAAAAGAAATTATTAAAAAAATATATAAATTATACTTTTTTATTTTTTCTTATATAATACTATCTCTTATTTTATTTAATTATTTATTTAATTATAATATATCAAACAGAGTATTCGCGCAGGCTGTCAAGTCTTTGGAATTTGGAGGATTTGTACAAGAACCCCATAACACTATAGAATTTTAAGTTAAAAAGATATTAAATTATATTATATAATATTATATAATTAATTATATAACTTAATATTCTATTAATATCTTAAGTAGATAGCTGTCCCTAGCTAGTTAAATCTATTAATCTTCTGCTCTCTTGTATTCGTTGTACACATTTTAAATATTTTATATAAAAAATATATTAATTAAAGTAGCTAATAATAACTGAAAATAATTTCTTTTAAAAAATATTAGATTGAATATTTTAATATCTAAAATAAATATTATGTTTTATTTTTATTATATATAGCTTTAATATATAATATAGTTAATAAATGATTAGAAAAATACTATTAATAAAAACATAACTAATTTTAAAATTATATACTATTCTGCTATAAATTTTAGTATAAGATAATAATATAAAGAGATAGCAAATCCCTTTCATCAAAGAATCTCAGACTTCTTGTTCCTTTCTACTACACCCCTACCTGCAAGAATCACAATTATATAAGACTAATCCGGTAATGAATGACTATAGATATTTGATATCTACTTTTTCTGCGCTTTTTATGTAAAGACATTGCAGAGCTTCGCTCTGCAATGATGATCACCTAAACATGTAGGCGGTGTAAAATATTGGTGTAGGCGGGTGTGGCTGTATCGCCTTCTGCTCGGCATGTCTACGGGTCGCCCGGTCACCTAGTCAAGCACCGCTGATGAAGTATATTGGTAAGAAATGATATAGAAGCCATTCTAGTAGGACCTTTGATTTGAAAATTAAAAACTGCCAAGGGACCTAAAATGTGGTCTTCACACTTGCATACCATTATCACCTGTGTCAATTGCACTTAACTACCTGTGAAATTGTGTATTCTCATAAGAGATATCATCGGTATATTCCTGAAACCATGCAGGGCGAAGAAAGTTAGAAGCAATTGGGGTACAGTTTGCGTTCCGAATCTTGATATTGTAATCAAGACACATTGTACAACTCAATCAACTCTGCAAGTCGCGATGCCTCCTCAGAATAGTTGATTTCCTTTGCTGACGAAATCTGATAACGAATCCTATAGAGCACGTGATTAATATTCATACCAGAATATAGGCAAAGATTGCGAATACTGGCTGCTCACCTTTGTTGGTCACCAAAATGGTCTATTTTAGCTCGACATCTGAAATTCAAAGTTCGACAATTGGCCTCCTGAAACACATCACCGGCAGCTTTCTCGTCTGCTTGCCTTAATTCCATTAATTGATCTGCTGAGGTTCCCATAATCAACCTGCCCACATCGTCAAAACAACTCAGCCAAAGCTGGCCGGTATGATCGCTGACGTTAACAAGCATTATGTACCGATACTCCGGCCTGGAATGGGTTTTGTCGCATCGCTCACAACGCCACTGACCAGGGTCAAGTTCCGTCACCTTCTTGTTGCAGCCTTCAGAGAGACAAGCAGGATAACACATGTTATCTTGCTTGATGTAGATGACGGTTGCCTTTAGAGAGAAATACACTGCCTCCTCTGACATACCCAACTGTTCCTCCTTTACTTGGGCAATCGTTTTGAACCGATCAGGTCTCATCGTAGATGAGGTTGTGCCCAGTAAAGAAGCATGCGAGGTAAAACTGCCATCCCTACCCTGTGCATCGTACCAGCCTTTGAGCCTATGAGCTTCTTCAATATCAGGATCAACGGTCATTGAGCCGGAACTCAGGAGACTTAAACTCCGCCCGCCAAAGTCGGAAACTTTCACGCCTTTGAAAGCTATTACCGACTCAGACAGCGCATTAAAGTTCAGCGCTGTAGCACCCCAGACAGTCAACCGAACAGAAAATCCGCTGTTATCAACCAGGGTAAGTTCTCGTTTGTTGTAGGGCTTGTTGGTCGTTTTTGACACGATTTGCGAAACCTCCATAGCTTCCTTCAGCACCCCAATCACGTCGATCGTAGTATCCTTTTCAACCGACTGGAGGTCTCCGATGGCAGTGAAGTTGAACCGAACCTGAGGAACATCACTTTGATCCTCTGCCTAACTAACACCATAAGTCCAAGTGCCTGCTACCAGATATCGACTGTGACTGACCTTCTCAACTACAGTGTCCCTCTCGAATGTCAGTTCGTAATCGTTGTTCAGATTCGTAAATTGCTTTTTAGCAATCTGAACACGACAGTTCGAGATGTAGTATACGTTCCCCTCCTGAAAAATGTCATACAACATGTCACACTGATCATTGAACCCAGTAGCACGGATTTCACCACTGTCATCGAGCAAGTTGACACTGAAAAGCTTCCCTTCTGTGTTTCTGTTGTGCCATGTCTTGATAGTCGACTTGCTTGTACAGCGTGCCTTGATGGTCCACTTATGAGAATATGGTGAAATAGCTTCAATGGGATATATAGTAGCATGTGCAGAGCCCAACGCAGGTCGTGCTGATTGCACTCTCATGCCCGTTTGCACCTGGGTACCTTGAATTTTGGAACCATAAAAGCCACTGCTGGAGATGGTAGTTGGTTGATTTTTTTCGTCATCGTCCGTTTTGGTCTCTAGGGGTTTCGGTTCACCAATCTTCTCAGCTTCCCCCAACTCCTGCAAAACTTCTAAGTCAATAATAACGAGAATTCTGTTTTGCAGATTAGTTACGTCCTGAATTAAATGTGTTTGAAACTTACTTCTTGCCCTTGACCGAGTTCGCTTGGAAAGACTTCAGACGAACAAAACATCCTTTTCGCAACACACCACCAGTAACAATGGGGTTCAGTTCTGAAGATGTAAAATAAACATATTAGCAATGCTTGGAGTAAGATAATCATCATAATACGCTTCGAGGCCTACGGGTTGCGAGCATTGTCTGGACATAGTTTGATATATCACTGAATACAGCTCGGTAACGTTCTTGGTTATTTTGTTGGGGCGGTAGAGGCTTTATGTGAACACACTGAACGATAGGCTCGGGGGTTTGAGGCTTCGTGTCATCGAAAATGGCACTTGAAAGCAATCAGTTAATCCATACAAAACCCAAAGTATTGCAAACCAACCTGAGAGCCCCAAATGAAACCCGAGAGGCTGCTTCCGAAGCCATCTATCTGTCTGTAATAGAAGTAGAATATTATGGATGGTATGCTGTCGAGCAAAATTGCGCTGTAGCAAAAGCCGCTAGAGTCACCTGTAAATGAAAGCACGCGACAGAGGTGCTTTGAAGTCTTCGTTGTACTACAGGAGTTTCGCTATTTTGAGTGGCCGAAGTAGCGAAGTTGCTCCGCATTACGGAGTACTTCAAGACACGCGACTTTGGAAGCAATGCCATTTACGCGACACAAGTACCCTACGCGTCACGGCTAAATATTAATTAACCAAGTTCCAATTTATGCATTAGGTAAAGCGCGAATTCTTTGGGCAAACAGTACCTAGCAAAATAAGCAGGTTTTTTTTTTTTTTTTAAAAAAAATTTCTATTTAGAGATAGATATAAGCAGTAGAGAACTATTACTACAAAGAGTGTTATCAAAGAGAAACAGATAGACCTTATTTAAAAAAGGCAGGGGAGCACTGCTGTATTGCAATGTTTCGGGCGGGTGGTAGATGCGCAATTACGCGCTGGTATGTAGGTACTGTTGATGCTCCATTAAGTGATTTATATAACATATGCATACCACAGTATTTAATTGTTTCTGTTCACTGGACTCATTTTATCATCCCTATTCTTTTGGCAAATCACCTGAAAATTTATCTGTGACTCTTAGCACTACTATGAGACCAGCCTGGCTATATGGTTTGGTCCAAGTGCTATCCTCCAATACTACCGTAGTAGCTTAAGGTACTCCGTACCTACCTACCTAGTATCACTGGTACTACCAGCGATATGGCAGGGATCACCTGCCGTAGGAAGGTTTTTTCTCAATACAGGTGAAGACCAGATTATCCAGAATATTAGAAGCAGATATGTGGCTAGCCGGAGCTTGTTTTACCAAGTAGTAAGGTAGAGAGCCTTATTCGAATAATTTCATCTTTATCTTCACCAGCTGTTTGCATTATTTAAATTGTTCAGCCTTGGACTAGTTACTACCTGGATGGTTAGCTGTAACAGCCATACTGTCACTATAACATCCGCCCTTCAGGTGGTTATCATCAAGCTACCCTTACCTAGCTAGGTACTGCCAGGGGCGGTGAGAAGGAGGAGGGTTGGTCTTGCCGTAGCGAGTGATTGCCTCATACAGTTGTCAGTAGCCTAGATTAATTTTCTTTAATATATGTATTTTTTTTCTTCAAAATGTGTATTTTCATAAAAATACATGTTTTAGCCTATTAAGTGTGTTTTCTTCAAAATTTTTTTTTAATATTTTTTCTTTTATATATATCTGCAAGAAAGTATCTAGTAATTTTAGTAAGAATATTCTAGTGTTTAGTAATCATAATGTAATTAGTACTAGTCGAGGGTTCGAATCCCAGCAAGGGCATTAAAATATTTAAACATAATTAAAAACAATAAATTCAATAAAAATTAGTAGTCACATGATATAACATAAGCAAGATCATATTATTTACAGGCACACTTTGAGTTATATATAAAATTAATTTAGATTAATTATTATTAATTTTGAAAACATGTGTTTTACTTCTAATATGTTTTTTTTTCTTAGAAGTGTGTTTTTCTGAAATATGATTTGAATACATATTAGTTTTTATATATGAATAATCAACAATATATATATATTTAAAAATATGATATATTATACATAAATTTTCAATAGAGATATAAGTGCTGAAATGTGTTTTTAAAAAACATTTTATAAACATATAGTACAATAGATTTACATTAGATATACCATCTGTGGAACCCCCCTGAGAAGGGTAGGTACAGTACAACTTTACTCAATGTACCTGTATATACTTTAGTACAATAATTCCGGCATGTATTATACATGACTTTTATTACACGCACCCCACCTAGGTACTACTACTTAAGCAGTCAAGCTACGTCCTACAACAGCAGTCCTATTGATAGTAGAGCTCGGTAAGTAGGAAAGGGACGTCACTTACCCATCAACCTACCTACCTTGTAGCGCCCACCAAATTCATGTTCATCTTTTCAAATAACTTCATGTTCATATTTCCAGATTTAATCTGATTGCACTGCGATACAGCTTATTTCCCCGCCATGGCTTCCTGCTCCCATATTGGTTCTGAAGGTCAGTTGTGATTTAGTCTCGTACAAGGGCGGAGACAATGCTGGCTTTAGACTGACTCTTATCTGCGAAGCAGAACTGAAACCACCAACCCCATCCCAAGTTGTATATCGAGAAGACTGTACACAGTGTTTTGACAATATAGTATGTGTCCACCGAGGTCCAGTTATTGGACATGCTAACCAGATGACCAGGATGAAGATCATGGCCTCAATGTCTGTCTTTCATGCTTTAATGGTGGATGTGCCGGAGATAGAAATCATGCCTATCTCCATTTCAAACAGTTCGGCCACCCTCTAGCACTTAATATCAGGAGGTCGCGTAAGAAGGTTCAGGTGTGTTGCAACGATGCTTGACAGAATTGGAAAAAACCATTACAACCATTAACAAGTATGTTTGTTGACAGCGGGATGAGCCGCCTCACAAGATCTCAAAGCTTGCAATTGCTGCTGAGGCAGACCAAGACCGGTATATTATCAGCAAGCGTGTTGTCTGTTATTCTTGTTCCCATGATGGTATCGATCCATCCCGCGGGAACCTAGCGGCGGTCATTGATGGGGTGATGACAGCAATGACCTTTTCGAAGAGAGAAGAGGTTAAGGCGTGGGAGCAGGAATTCATTCCTTGCAAACATACTATCTCTTTAATTCAATGGGATTCAAGAAATATTGAATCTAAAGGTAATCATCAGTCGCTTCCGCAACATTCACACAGTTCTGACATTCTAGGGGCAGATTTCATCCAGTGTTCCATGTGCAACTTGAAAGAAAATCTTTGGCTATGCCTAGAATGTGGCAATATTGGCTGTGGCCGTAGTCAGTTCGGTGGCGTGGGGGGGAATTCACATGCTCTCGCCCATTCGGACAACCAGTCACATAGCGTTGCAGTAAAACTTGGCTCAATAACTGCAGAAGGCTCTGCAGATATCTATTGCTATACATGCAACGAAGAAAGAACAGATCCGAATCTCGCTACCCACCTTGCCCATTGGGGGATCAATCTAGCGGGCCGAGAGAAGACAGAGAAGAGTCTAATGGAAATGCAAATTGAGCACAATATGAAATGGGACTTCTCTATGACAACCGAAGATGGCCATGAGCTCATTTCCGTGTTTGGCCCTGGCTTGACTGGCCTTGCTAACTTAGGAAATAGTTGCTATCTCTCTAGTGTCATCCAGTGCCTCTATGATTTACCCGAATTCCAAGAAAGATATTTTCATCCCGACATGAAGCCACCTTTTGCAGGGAAGCCGGCCGAGGACCTTGAGACACAGCTACGAAAGCTGGCCGATGGCCTACTGTCCGGTAGATATTCGCGACCTGGTACTGATAACAAGCCTTCACCTGATGTATCTGAAGTTTCGCATCAGAAAGGCTTAGCACCAGCTATGTTCAAACATCTCATTGGCCGTGGTCATGAAGAATTTTCGACGATGCGACAACAGGATGCGTTTGAATTCATGCTTCACCTCTTCAAGGCGATAAGCCTATCGAAACATCCCGAGGGCATGGCTAATCCTGTTGAATCCTTCGGGTTTTCTATGGAGCAACGTCTTCAATGCCTACACTGCGGAGGGGTTCGTTACAGGACGGATGAGCAGGATAACATCTCTCTCCCCGTTCCAGCTCGTCGTCTATCTCAAGGAAGTTCAAATTCAGCATCGGAATTCGAAACCGTGACACTTTTGGACTGCCTTGATGTTTTCACTTCTGAAGAGGTAGTTGAGCTCAGCTGTCCCTCATGCGGCAGCAGTAACGGTTTTTCCAAACGCTGCCTGTTCAAGACCTTGCCACGGGAGCTGGTCATCAATGCTCGGCGGTTCGAGTTGGTAAATTGGGTACCCACAAAGCTGGAAATCCCTGTCGAGGTTGATGAAGACCCGATTGATCTCAGTTCTTATATCTCTTCTGGGCCGAAAGAAGACGAGGTCATTCTTCCCGATATTGAATCCACGGAGGGCACATTTAATCCCGATAAATCTGCTATGGAACAGCTACTCGGGATGGGTTTCCCCGAAACAAGGAGCGCGAGGGCGCTTTATATGACAGGAAATTCGAGTTCTGAAGACGCCTTGAATTGGCTTTTCGCTCATATGGAAGACCCGGATATTGATGAGCCCTTTGATAAGGTTCTTCTCAATGACCGCCCGAGAGGAGATACACAGGACCCGGCGAAAGTGGCTCAACTTGGTGAAATGGGCATCGGCTTGGAAAATGCCAGGATAGCGCTAGCAGCCACTGACGGTGATGTCAATAGAGCAATTGACTGGGTTTTCACGCATCCGCGAGATTCAGTGGACACTGCTGGCCTTGAGTCTGATGGGACTCGCACCCTAGGGTTCGATACTATCCCTGCAAGATATCAACTTCGGTCAATAGTTTGCCACAAGGGGTCTTCTGTGCATGCTGGGTCAGTAGCATCTTTCTTCATTCTTTCCGAAACAGACTAACATAATATAGCCATTATGTTGCAGTTGTTCGAAAAGATCTGCCTGAAACCGGTGTCTCTTGGGTTATGTTCAATGATGAGAAGGTTGTTCAGGTGGATGACATACAGGATATGAAGAAGTTTGCGTACCTGTACTTTTTCACACGGGTCTGAGAGTATGTATTAATTGACATGCTTTCCATTGGAGAAGTCTACCAGTGAAGTAAAGGAACTGTACATGGATTAACGCATGTAGGGTCTGATATATTTATTCACTGTTGTGTTTGATCGACAGCCCACCTTAAGAAATTCATACTTGCCTAAGTGCACGGAAGCAGTAGGTAATACTTCATCAATCTGCGCATCAGACTTAGCTGAATGAATAATAAATTAGATTCACAGTACAAGTACAGTATCTTCTGTATTTATTGCCTACAACTTATTTGATTTCAGTTTACTGTGTGCAATGCTGTCTGATTCCAAATGAATACTGTGGGCCAGTGGCGCAATGAACTTTGCGTGCGCCAGTAGCCTAATACACTATCAATTATGCATACAGAGTAGTACCCGGTTCCCACAAGGCTACTAGGTAAATACCGCGTGACTTGTATGACACCTTAAAAACCTGGCTGCACTAGTAGAAGTATGATTCGCTCATCTTTTAACCCCTTTACACCTAAACATGCCTGGTATGTACTAATCAAGGGCAGTACTATACAGTAATTCTGCCTATATACTGTTCATAGTTAAAACAGCTAAGGGTGTACCTAGCAAGAGCCCGGCCGGTGTGGCTGTAGCGGCTCCCATAATTAGCACTAAGCCTAACACGCGTTAGTTGTAAAGATTAACAGGAGAGACCTCGAGCGCAAATAGCACTTGTCGAGAACAAAAGATGGCCCGCTACTACACCTTGAACTTGTTCATGGCTCCAAGTGAACCACTTGAGCTACTTAAGAAGACAAGAAACCCTGGAACACCACTTTAATTTATAGCTGGATTCTTCCGTTGCAAATATTCCCTCGAAGACAACCATATTCAAGAAAACCATCGCGATATGCCACAGGTAGATGGAAATGCCGCCGCAATGCTGGCCTCTTCTGCATCTGGGACTACGCTTATGATTCTGGTCCAACTGGTTTCAAGGTTATTTACTTTCACTGCGAATAATTTGATTCTCAGGAGTCTGCCGCCGAACATCTTAGGTCTTGCAACGCAATTGGAGTTATACTTTATGTCGATTCTATACTTTTCGAGGGAAAGCATCAGAATGTCAATTCAAAGACAGTCGATGCACTTTACGCCTGCAGCTATGTCTGTCCACGAGGATAATAATGATTCGGCTCGCAAAATAACCGGCCAAACACCAGAAGCCAAATCCGCAGTGTCACAGTCGGTGGTGAACATGTCTTACTTGAGCCTTGGCTTGGGATTTCTCTTTGCAATGGTGTTTTTAACTTTTTATATGCATTTTGTGCCAACAGAAGTCTCCCAGATGTCATTCTACCATGCAAGTGTGATAATTACAACCATCGCATCCCTCATGGAACTTTCTATTGAGCCCTTCTTCAGTGTAGTGCAGCAGTACATGCTACACAAGAAGCGTGCTGTTGTTGAAATGAGTGCAGCTTTTGTAAAAAGCTTTATAACTTGCGTTGCTTTTACCTGGGCTTCTCGAACCAGCTATAGTGTTGGAGTCCTTCCATTTGCTCTTGGCTACCTGTGTTATTCTTTGACACTCATATTTGGCTACATAATAGCACTTCAACAGTTCACAGAGAAGTGGAATTTCTCAATGTTCCTTACCAGAATACATGCAAGGTATGCAATGGCTGGCGAGTTAAAAAAAAAAGTCACATCTAACAATGCCTAGTGATAGGTCCAACTACTTGGCTGACAGGTTCTCATGGCCGATGATAACGCTTTCTGCAAATGTCTTTTTCCAGTCGGTGATTAAACATATACTCACGCAGGGTGATTCTATGATGCTGGCAACTATGACGACCTTGGAAGATCAAGGCATATATGCATTGGCTTCAAATTATGGTGGCCTCTTGGCCCGTGTTTTATTTCAGCCAATCGAGGAAAGCAGCCGGGCGCTTTTTTCGTCACTGCTTAACTTTGACGAGACTGGTCAACTAAGTATAAAGAATACCAATGCTGCTAAAAATCACCTAATTCAAATCATGCATATATACAGCATGATGGCTGTTGTGGGATTTCCCCTGGGTCCGTCTTTGGTAACTCTGGGCCTTCATGTGTTGGGTGGAGGCAACTGGGTTTCGCCCAGAGTCAGCAGCCTGCTATCTTTATACTGCTATTACATACCATTTTTGGCATTCAATGGCATTGGTGAATCATTCGTTTCATCGGCCGCCAATCCAGCAGAACTTCGCAAACAAGCAGTGTGGATGGGGGTTTTCTCAGCATGCTATACTTCGGCGGCCTATTTATTACTAGAAGTTGGTGGCTTAGGCGCCCATGGCATGGTATATGCCAATATCCTCAATATGGCAGTTCGTACCGTCTGGAGTTTCTTATTCATACGGTCATTTCTGCGTCGCCACAATGGTGATATAAGCTTTGCTGACCTTAGCCCACGTCCTCATACATGCGTTGCTGCAGTCTTGATGTCTACGATAATAGCTTTAAGGAGGGCGTATAACCCAAACTATAACCATGTCAGGGAAGGATTCGTGCATTGCGCAATTTACCTCGTTCTAGTGTGAGTAAAATGCCCTAAGAAGGAACAAGCTCTGATGGTACCTAGGTCATATCTTGAACGGAGATACCTGATGATGCACTATAAAAAAGCATGTGAAGTAGTGAGATCAAAAACTTCAAAGCCCAAAGGCGAATGATCTCCAAATCAATCATCAAACAGAATCTTGGTTGCCGTTTTGTCCGAGTCGACATCCTTGAAAAACGCACCATACGCACCATGTTGCTTCTTCTTTACCGTTCCTCCGAATTTGAGAAGAGCTTCTGGGACTTCTTGTTTGGCCGCTTTAAGAACATTTATTAAACTAGATCAAATGGGTATCTGTTAGCACTCAGTGTGTGTTGGAGGGGGGGGGGGATCCTTGGTGCAATTGGGGGAAGAACAGATCGTAAGGACTTTGAGAGGGCTTCATGAGCGATGTATATTGTTATTAGGGTTACTCACGCGCCAGACTGGGCCTTGTCAACCTCGGTAAATAGGGTTATTGCATGGCCATCGGCACCAGCACGACCAGTCCTTACAAGAACAATAGTATTAGCCGGATTCTTGCATATCAGGATGCATATCACTTACCGTCCAATTCGATGTACATAGTCCTCAACAGTAAGGGGAAATGTGACATTTATCACAAGCTTGACTGAAGGGATATCTAGCCCACGGGCTGCAACATCTGTTGCAACAAGCACTGTTGCATCGCCTTTCTTGAAAGCCTCGAGGCTTCTGAATCGCTCCTGTTGGCCTAGATCGCCATGAATACCGGCTACTTTGAACCCTTTATTCCAGAGAAGCCTCTCCACGCGAACGGCCTCCTTCTTGTACAAGCAGAAGACCAAAATTTTATCAGATTTTGATTCTCCTTTTTGATGCTGGTTCAATAGCTGCACAAGTCTTTGTTCCTTTTCATGCGGTTTCACCACCTCCACAATCTGCTTGATTCTTGTGTTCGCGCGAGGATCAGCTGATGGCTCCCCCCCAATTGTGACTGTAACAGGTGTAGTCATGAATGTTGAAGCGAGGTCTCTCACAACCGGAGGCCAAGTTGCTGTAAACATAACAGTTTGGCGTTTGGATACTGGCATAGGGCGGATGATGTCCTTGATGTCTTGTTCAAATCCCTTGTCGAGCATACGATCTGCCTCATCCAAGACAAGGTACTTGACTTTCCCGAGATCGACCGAGCCATCATTCTGGAGATCTTTCAGCCTTCCTGGCGTCGCCACAACTATAGCTGCTGTTTGTAAAGCCCTGCGTTGCTCGTCCTTCTTCACACCACCAAAGATGCATGCCACTTTGATCCCCACTGGTTCAGCAAACTTTGAAATCTGGTCATGAATCTGCATTGCAAGCTCTCTTGTCGGGGAGATCATAACAGCCATTGGCTGGGAAGACCTCTCCTTTCTTTTCTTTGTGGAGTCTTGTATTTTCTTCAAGCATGGTAAGCCGAAAGCAAGCGTTTTCCCACTCCCGGTCTCGGCAATGCCAATCAAATCACGGCCTGTGAACAAAAGTGGCCAAGTTGCTGATTGGATGGCAGTGGGAGATGTGAACGAGTCCAAGGGTTGGTACAGCCCACTGTCGCAGGAAGGAAGGTGAGAGAATTCAAGAATAGGATCAGGGTTTGTATCTCCCTGCAATGTGTCTTTTATCTGGACCGAGTTCTCGGTAAAGAACCTTTCTATATCTGCCTGGGATACATCATCCAACATAGCAGGCTCAGTATTTCTTGTTTCCTGCGCCTTCAAATCAGACCCGTGAGTTTTTGTCTTTGTATGCTTGTCGCTCTTTGATTTCTTCTTTGCTCTGAGCTCTGAGCTGTCTCTGTCTTGAAATTCTCTCTTGGCCATGGTTGTTGTTCTGTTTGTTCTCGAATGCTGTCAGGTATGAGGAATCTGCCACTGTGCCATGCACCTAATAGCATAAGGCAAATCAATGAGCAGACACCCAATTTTCATCCCGTGAAATTTTTCCTGTGGGGTGACTTTTCTTCGCGGCTTTCGGTTTATCATACCCCATGTGGTAACAAAATCTTGAAATACAATGGGGTGTTTTCTTTAGCGTGAAAATGCATCCCAAAAGTCTAATTAATAATCATGAACTCAACTATCAAGCTGATTATACATATGTGTGTATAATATTTATCCATCAACTTAACCTTACCTGTGTATAGCTATTCCGGCCTGCCTGTGTAGAGTGAACCCATTTAGGCGTGCAAAACCACCTTGCATACCATTCCATGTCTACACAAGTTGAATTAATCTGCATACAGCCAGTCCTGCATTGTCTAATTACTTTTTATGCGGAAGTAACTACTCTGTATTATTAATTTACCGGATGATGTAAATGACCACCACTAACTTATTCATACTATTCCTAATAAAATTAGGGCGCTGCTCCGCTGACCCCCCTGTGGTTCGGCCAACCCCAATTACCTCAAAGGGTAAGGTGTATTCACAGAGCTTCTTTTTTTCACTCTAGCTAAGCCTATTAAAGCTAGTCTATATATAGCCTACTAGTATATCCTCTATATATATAATTGATTTTATCTATTTACTTACCGATCTACTCCGCACGTGCCTATGCATATGAACCTGTAATTAAGAAAAGATACCAGCTATATAGGGCCGCAGAGGGCAGTTACTAGTAGGAACTAGCCCAGGGCACAATTAGTATAATACTTGATTACTAACTACTTATCATACAGTTTGGCTTGCTATATTAAATCCAGTTAGTCTGATGATAAGACTGAGCCCTTTTTGACAATGGAAGGGTCAGGTAATCAGGAAGGAGGTGTAAGAATAATAATCCTTATAACCCTCGAAATATATTATATCGCGAGGAGTACCTATACTGCGGAGGCAGTTCCTTGTGAAGATATTATACTAGCAGATACTCAGATATATAACTTATAAAATAATTTTAAATATATTTTTTTATAAAAAAGACTTAGATAGAAAACTAGTAATAATATTTTGAATAATATAAATTATATTTTAATTTTATATTAGATATATTTTTTATATTATTTATAATTATACTATTTTTTATAATCAAAATTATTTAAAATCTATAGGATAGTTTATTAAATATTATAGTTATAAAATAGTTATCAAAAGATCAACATAATTACAAATTATTTGATTATTTTCTAAAATTTTTATAAATAGCTAAATATTTTTAAATAAGTTATAAAACTAGAACAGAGACTTAAAATTATTATAAATATTAAAAAAAAGTATATAAATTTTTAAATATCTCTAATATTTTTTATAGAATTTAAAAAAACTAACATAAATATATATATTTTATAGAATAGTAAATATTATAATACTTATAATTATATTATTTTAAAATTATTTATTATTTAGCAGAAACTTATTATAGAAAGTAATAATTAAAAATTTATAATTAATATAAGTTATAATAATTTATCTAGATTATATACTTGGTAATTTATAAAAAAAAATAATAAAATCTTTTTAAAAGAATAATTAAATAAATCTTTATCAACTTTTAAAGTATAGCTAGATAATATAAATAATTAGAAATAAAAAATATAATTATAAATTTTTAGATTATCTTTTTATAAGAAAAGAAAAGAACTTCATATGTTTATAATATTAAAAAAACAAACAAAAATATAGTTAAATCATAAAATATAGAAACTAAGTAATAAGTATCATATAATTATATTTATCTTTTAGATTGCCTTTATGTAATATAAAATAAAAAGACTATAAATAATTTTTTTATTATTAAGCAGAATCCAATTATACTACCTATAAAATTAAAATTAAATATGAATCAATAAAATAAAAAACTAATTATTTATAAGAAAGAAAACTATTACTATCTGTGGATTAAATAAGATAATTTAATAATAAAGTTTATTATATAATATTTCTAGAAAGAAATAGTTTATAATTAGATATATTAGAAATATTTATTTTATAAGATTTTATATCAGCACCCATGGGGATAATAAAATATTATAAATATAAAAAATAAAGTTATATATTAAGAAACTATTATTATTCAAAAAATAAAAATTCTATAAAATAATTTATTAATTAATAAATTATATATAAGGGATGATATCCGCGGGATATGCATACTTACAAGGTAACAAGGGTGAAGCCCACCTCCTCCCGGGTGTACTTGAGTATATAGTTCTTTACAGAAGTTTGTATAATCCTGGTTACTGGGCCTATCCAGGTGTTTGATTTATTATACTAAAATATATATATCTTTATATAAATTTAAAATATAATTTTCAAATTAATATATATAATAATTTAATAATCTATTTTGTTAAAAATATTTAATTTAATAATTAAAAAACTTTAATATTTTATATATTATCTATTTATCTTAATTACTGTCTTTATTTCTTTAATATTTTATTTAATATTTTTTTTATATATAAGTATTAATTTAATTTTATAATAAAAATAAAGTCTTTTAAAAAACATTTTCTTATATTATTTTATTAAAATTATTTTTAATTTAAAAATTAATATTATATATCTCTTTCTTTGAAAATATTTTATATATTTAGTTAGATTAAAATTAAGTATATAAAATAGTTAATTTATAATTTTTAAAATATAATTTTAAAATTATTTTTTAATTTTATATACATGATATATTAAGATATTATTTTATATAAATATAAATCTATTTTTTAATCTATATATTAATTTAAAATAAATCTTAATTAAATATATTATTATGAAAGTTTATCATATATTTAAGTTTCTTAATTTTAAAATTATAATTAAAAAAATTAAATCTTATTAATTTTGAATCTTATATTATTATAAAAATTATAATCTAAGAATTATTATTCTTTTATAAAATTGAATATAAATCTCTTTTTATTTTCTTTTATATATATCAAGTCTAAAATAATGTTCAACTAAGTATTTATTTAATTAAATATTTTTATTATGGGATATATCCCACAGCTATCTGACTTAGCTAGTCGGTCTTATTAGACTGATATCTATAATCTGCTGAATTATATATACACATAAAATTATCAGATCTCTGAGAATTCTTTTCTAAATATTAGTTATTTCTTCTTATAAATAGAGATCTAATTTTTTAAGTATATAAACTTTATTTCTAATATTAGAAATAATTTAGAAAAGATGTTAGGGAACAGAATCTATAAGCTATAGAGAATCAAGCCTGTATATATAAGAAGAAATAACTAGTATTTAAAAGAGAATTCTTAAGAATTTAATAATTTTATATATATATATAACTTAGTAAATATTAGTTTAATAAAATAGATTAATTAAATTAAATAGCTCTAAAATATATTTTATAATATTATTTTTTAAAAAATCTAATTAATAATCTCTGTTTATTTATATTAATCTTATAATTTAATTTATTATAATTTTATTATTAGTTTTATCTTAATTTTATTTTTAATTTATTTTAATCTTATTCTTAGCTTATACTAATCTTATCTATATCTTAATTTTAAGTATTAAAATAAAGCTTAAGAATATAAATACTTAATTTTTCTTTTTTATTTCTTTTATGTAGCTAGTTTAAAAGATAATAAAAATAATTATTATCTTTTAGATTAATAAGAATATATTAATTATAAGTTTATTAGTTTTTAGTAGTATCTTATTCTCTTAAACTTTTTATATATAATAAATAAAAGAAATAAGAAGAGTTTTCTCTACTGCTAGTTAAGATTTATTATTAAGTAATTCTCTTAAACTCTCTGTATATAATAATTCAGAAAAAGAATAATAATTTCTCTATTATTAATTAGTTTTTAATTAGATTATTCTTAATATTCCTGACTGGCAGAGTTAGTAATTATTAATAAAAAAATAGAAGATATTTATTATTAATAAATTAATATTTATTTACTAGATATAAGAATTTAATAAAGAGAATATAAATATTCAATTTTTTTTATTAATCTCTACTTCTTCTCCTGCAGTTATTTATACTGATAATAATAAAGAAATCTCATAATAATCTTTTTTTTATAATTATCTGACTTCGGTAATAATCAGCTATAATAATTATTATATTTATTATATAAAATAAATTTTATTTTATATAATAAATATAATATATTACAGAATTTTATTTATAAGTATCTAAATTATCTCTTTTCTTAGAAAATATATAATATGAAAAAAAGATATATATATTATTATTAATATTAGAGTTTTCTAAATTCTAATCTTTTATTTTTTAGTAATTAAGCTTTAAAAATTCACTTTATTAATTAATATAATATTAAATAGTTAACTGACTTAAATTAAAAATTCATAAAATTAATTGCAGCGCTGAGAGTTCTATTATTCTTAATTAAATTCTAGATATTCATTAATCTATCTGTTAGATCAGTACTCTCTTTCTAAAGATTAACCAAATATTATTTATATTATTTTCTTTTATTTTATTTTATTTTTTTTATTATCTAATAAGATTTATAAAAGACTTTTATAGAATTTATTATAAAATATATATAATTGTTTTCTTTCTTTCTTTCTTTCTTTCTTTTTTTATATTAAAAAAAAGATAACAGTAATATTAGTCACAGACTGGAATAAAATAAATAGAATTATAAAATAATTCTATTTAAGAATTCTTTTAATTATATATAATAAAGATATTCTTTAGAACTTTAATTAGTTCTTAAGTAATCTAAATATATTTAATCTATTTAATATAATAATATAATCTTTATTTTTATTTTTATATTACTATATCTTATTCTAAATAGTTTTAATTAGATATTTATTCTTTTTTTTATTCTAAATAGCAGGAAACTATTAGTTATTTATTTATTGTAATAATTATTTATTTATTACTGTCAATTACAACAGATTTATATAAAATATATTATAAATTTTAGTAAGAATATTTAATCAGATAAAATAGATTTTTAATATTTTTATAATAATATATTTTATATTGTTTTAGTCTAGTTTCTTATTAGATTAATTAATTATAATACTTTTTAGATATTTTTATATAGAATAAAATAATCTTTAACTAAATTAACAAAAGAAGAATTATATTTATAACTAAAATAATAATAATATTTTTATAATAACAGAGCTCTGTAAATTAATAATTAATTTTATAAATAAAAAGAATTAGATTTAGTTATATTAATTATATTATATATATATTCTTGAATAGATTTTAATTATACTATCTATCTATTTAATAGCTCTGTCTATAAGAGTGCATGTTGAGATAGTATAAAGAAAGTATATCTATCACAAAGTTAAGATAGTATCTATATTACTTAAAGTATTATTACTAGATTTTTTATCTAATTATTCTTATAAATAAATATATTTATAAGAATTATATAGATTATATACTATACTAGTATAATTACTTTGCGAGAAACTATTTTTATAATATAGATATTTCTTATAATATATTATATTATAAGAATTATAAGAATTATTATTCTTATAATTATTCTTTCTCTTAGAATCTTAATCTTTAAGATTATTATTTATAAAAAATTAAATATTATTAAAATCTCTGCTATAAAACTTTCTTTGTAAAAAAATTAATCAAAAAAAAATTCTTTTTTTTTATAATATTTATTTTATATAAATTTATCGCGGCTGTTTTATATAGCTATAATTATATTATTATTTATTATATTTTAAGTTTCTATAATTATAACTAGATAATAAATATTATAAGTATTTCTATAGTTATAATTAAGTAATAAATATAATATAATATTCTTAATTTAGATATAAATCAGAGCTTAGGGCTTAGAACTTAGAATTTTAAAAAAGAATATTTTTTTTAAATATTTTTTTTCTTTTTTAATTTCTGCGGCTTTCTTCTCTCTCTAATTACTATTATTATTATAAATAAGTATTTATTTAAAAAATTCTTATAATTATTTATATTCTTGCAGCTGTCTTATATTTTTATAATTATTTTATATTTTTTATAGCTTGTTTTATATCTTCGCAGCTATTTTATATTTTTATAACTTATTTTATATTTTTATTGCTGTTTTATACTCTCGCGGCTTTAAAATATCTATATTAAATTATAGAATATAATATTTTATAATTTTTTATTAATTTATAGATATTTATTATTTTACAAGTCTAAAATATATATAATCTAATCTAAGAATTATAATTAATTATTTTAATATTTTTCTTCTCGCACTGTGTGTTTACTGATTTTTTTTTTATAAAATAATTATTATTATTATTATTAGATTTTTATTTTATTTTATTTTATTTTTATTTTTATTTTTTTTCTATAAATATCTGCGGTAAGTAATTTCTTAGAAAGATTTATTTTATATTTTATAATTAATATAAAATTAAAATAATCTGTTCTTGCAACTATTATTATTATTATTATTATTAATATTATTATTATTATTATTACTGCTGCTGTTATCTCTGCTACTGCTATTTTTATTATAATCTTTTTATTTTTTTTTATAATAAATATCTATCTTCTTCGCGGAGTATAAGAAACTAATTTATATATAATTTATTATTTTATTAGTTAAGATTTTTAGAATAGTCTAACTTTCTGCAGTATTATTCTTCTGTATTTCTTATATAGTTTATTATTATAATAATATTATTATTTTAAATAATATTCTTGCTGCTCCCGCGATTTATAGATTATAAATAAATAAATTACTCTCTTTTTTAAAAAATATATTTAGATTTATTTAAGATTAATCTATTTTATAAAATATTAAGATTGTGAACTGAGTTTTAGCTTAATTTATAAATTTATTTATAATAAATTAATTTATTAATATTTTTATAATTATATTAAAAAATTTATTAGATCTTTCTTTCTAAATAGAATTATAATTTCTGTTTAATTAAAAAAGATATTAGATTATATAGCAGATAATATAATTTATTCTTTTTATTAAATTTAATAGTTATTATTAGCTAAAGATCTGAACTTAGTTTTATAAGATTTTTTTTATAATTAAAACTGATTAGCTTTCTTTTTCTAATTAAGTATATAATATATATTATAGAGTGGCTTAACCTGACTGTTATATCTTAATCTTAATCTAATCATAATCTGGCGGTTAGATTAAGATATAAAAGGTTTTTAATTATATAGTTAAGATTAGATTAAGATATAATTATTATTATAATTATTTATATCTGCTAATTAGAAAAATCAGATATAGTAAATAAATTAATAATCATAGATTAATTTATAATATATATATTCTTTTTATATAGATAATATATAAAGTATAATATATATTTAATTATAATATAAATATAATAATATTCTTTAAATAAAATCTACTATTTAATCTACTTAATTAATTATTTTAAAAAATATATTATACTCTGAAAAAGACTTTTATAGAATTTAATATAAAAAAAATAAAAAAAAATAAAATATTTATTCTTTATATTATTTAAAATAATAATTATAATAATATAGAAATTATAAAAATCAGATTTCTATCTTTATCTTTATTTAAATATATATAATAATTAAAGACTTAGATAAGACTAGTTTCTCTAATTTTAATAATAATCTATTCTCTAAATTATTTTTAAGATTATTTATATTTTTATTCTTATTAATATAGAAGATAGTAATTATCTTATTCTTTTTTTATTTTTTAAATATAAAAATAATCAAATCTAGATTAAGATTATTAAATATATTCTAATATTTCTTACTTATAATAAAATAATTAATATATATTTAAAGTATAATTACTTTAATTATATTAGAATAAAGACAGCTCTGATAATAATAATAGATATCTTAAGAATTATTAAAAAAGTATTTAATATTAATATTATTAATTATAATTAAGAGAAAATCTTTAATTATTTAATAAAAAATAGAAAACTAATTACAGCAGAATTTTTAATAAATAAAAATATTAATATATTTTATAATATTTAGAATTATATTAATTTAATTAAAGATATCTTAAAAAACTATATATTTTTAATATCTAAATATATCTTAAGTTCTTTATATATCTTAATTATAAATAAAAGTTTTTAATATTTAAAGATATTATAAAAAATCTTATCCAGATCTGATAATAATTCAGAGATTATTAATAATATATTAATTATTAGATTTTAATTATAATAAAAAAGGATATCTTCTTAAAAATAATTCAGTATTTATAATATTAATTAATATTATTATTTAATTATATATTTTTCTTAAACTTCTTAAGCTTTAATACTAGATTTAGAATAGTTATAATTATATAAATATAATTTTCTATTTAATAAATATATTAATAATATTTTCAGAGTTTCTAATATATATTATATAAGCTTTTAAAAATTATTTTTTTTTAAAATACTTATTTTTTTTAATTTATTAATTAAATAATTCAGATAATTAAAAAGATTATTATAAATATTATAAATCTTATAAATAATAGATTCATTATTCTTAGAGAGATAAAAAATAAAAAAAAAATATAAAAACTTAAGAAGATATTCTATTTATTTTTATTTAATTATAATAAAATAAAGATAATTAACATTATTATATTTATAATACTAAATAAAACTTTTAATTATTTAATAAAAATTAAATATTTAATAAATTATAAAATAAATTAAGTTCTAGCAGATTTTATAATTAAAAAGAAAATAATAAATTAAACTAGATTTAAATTATTAAATAAATAAGAATTTTTTATAATATTAAAACTTATATTTATAAATTATATAATCTTCTAAATTTATAATTAAGAATTAGTATAATAAACTAACTAATAAAAGATTTTTAGAAGTTTTTTATAAAAAAGATTTTATATTAATTTTTTATAAATATAATATAAAATTTCTTTTATAAAAAACTTCTAGAATATATCTTCTTAAAAATTTTTAAAATATTAAAAGAGACTTTAAGATTTTTATTATTATTTTTTTATATATATTTAATAATACTATTCAAGATCTTAATCTAAAATTTTTATAAAAAAGTATTAATTATAAACTAAATTATATAAATAAGACAGAGAATATAATACTAGTTTTAAATAATTTTTCAAAAATTAGAATTAATTAAAATATTATAAAATTAAATACTTTAATCAAGTTAAATTTAGAATTTAGCTAAGATTATATTAAATATTATATTATTATTATTAATATTATTAGTTATTATATCTAATAATTAATAGATAAGATTATATTTATATAAAACTAATAAACTAATTATAGCTAGATTTTTACTAATATAAGATTTAAATATTAATTAAAAGTCTAGTAAAATCTTATAATAATTTATATTTTTTATTAAAAATTATTTAATTAAATTAAAGAATATTTTCTAATCAGAACTGATTCAGTAATTTATTATAATTAATATTTATTTAATATTTAGAAATTTTAATAGCAGCTGTATATATATCTTTTTAAATAATTTTATAATATATTTTTTAATTTATATTTAATTAAGAAAACTTGATTTTTAGTAAAGAAATAAAATAATAAGATTAATTATTTATTTAAATTAAATATATTTAATAGTTCAGAACAGTAGATAATAGATAATTATAAAATATAAAATTTAATTCTAAAACTTTTATTTATTATAAGCTATAAAAATCTAAAATAAATAATAATTAAAAAAGATTTATTTTAAAAAAATAAATAAATATTTATAATAACTCTTTACACAGTATCTGATTAATTATTTATTTAGATATAATTAATAATAATTTCTTTTTATAATTTTTATAAAGATAATAATTTATAGAACTAGTTTTTAAGTTTTTAATTCTTAAATATTATAAAATATAAAAATATATAATATAATAAATATAAAAGATTCTATTAAAAAATAATATATCTTTCTAAAAGTTATTTTATATTATTAATAACTTTTCTTAATTAAAGTAAAATAATAGTTTTTTAATTTTTATATAATCTTTAAAAAAGATTATCTTTTATTATTAATTCTGAAAAATAAAGAGCTTTTTTTAAAAAGCTAAATATAAAATAATTTTTTAATTTTTTATAATATATATAATCTTAAAATTTAAAAAAGAAGAAAAGATCTAATTTAAAAAGCTTATCTTAATTTAAATATTATTATAATTTATAAAGATTTAAAAAAGAAAAAAAAAAGACTTAATAATATTCTTAAAAAATAAATTAAATAATTATAATTAATTTATAATTCTAAAGCTGTTTTATAAATAATAAATATAAAAAAATAAAAATAAAAAATTCTATAAAAATAGTTTATTTTATTTTAAGATATAATTTTATATAAATATAATCTATTATATTTTAATATACAGCTAATATATCTGTTATATTTTATTTATTTTAATAAATTTAATAAATCAAAATTTATATCTAAAATCTAGAGTTATAGAATAATTTTTTTTATTAATTAAATTACTTAAAATATAATAGATTAAAATAAAAAATAGATATTTATAAAAGAAATCTATAAAAAACTTTTATAAAATCTTTTATAAGAGTTATAATATTATAATATAGATTTAATATACTCTATTTATCTTATTTTATCTATTTAATTTATTTAATTTATTTAATCTATTTAATCTATTTTATTCTAATAATCTAACTATCTGTAATCTCTTTAATTATCTATCTATTTTTAATTTTATTAATAGCTCTTCGAGCTATATTTTATTTATAAATCTAAAAGTAATCTAATTCAGAAAAAATAATAGAATAAAAATAATATATTTATTCTTAATATTCTAATTAATAATTAATATATAATTTTTTTAATATTTTATATAATATAATTAAAATATACAGCTAAAATAAAGCAGTAATTATATATTTTTATATATATTTTTTATTATAAGAATAATAATTTTATAAAAAGCTAAATTTTATTAATATAACTAGGATTTTCTTATTATTTCTAATAAATAATAATAAAAAAATACTGATTTTCTTTTAATTATATTTTTTTAATTTAAAAAGCTTCTTTTTATATATTTTTAGATAATAATAAAAATAGCCAGATTAATAATTATTTAATTTAAATATATCTTAACCGTGCTAGAGCTTAAAAAAATATAATAAATAGATCTTAATATTAAGAATAATTAAAATAATTAATTATCTAGTTTTTAGTTATACCGCGATTAGATATAAAGACTTTTTTAATCTAATTATAATCTAGCAGTTAGATATAAAAATTCTAATTAATCTAATCTGATCTGACTGTTAGCCACTCTAATATATTATAATCTCTTAGACTTAAAAATATTTATAATATATATTAATAGTAATTACAGACAGAGATATAATAACTATATTTAAATTAAATATAAAATCTTTTTTTATAAATTAAATAATTAATTTATCTATCTCTGTTTTTATAAATATTTATTATATTTTATATTTTAAACTGTGGTTAGATAAAGATTCTTATAAATAATTTTTTTTATTATTTTATTATTTTATTTTTTTTATTTTTTAAATAAAAATTATACTCGCGAATAAACTTCTTATAAAATTATAAATAATATAGATTTATAGCTGATTTTTAGATATTATTTTTATTAAAATAATTTTTTTATTTAATTAAGATTTTTAAGAATTTATTCTGATTTTATAAGACTAATAAAATCTTTAAATAATATTTATAATTATTTTTCTCTATAAGAAAGTATTCTTGCAAGTTTATTCTATCTATTTTATAATATTTATAAAATAATAATATATAAAATATATTATATATTTATAATTTTATAAATAATTTCAGTCTATAGACTTATAAGTCTATTTATTTAATAATATAATAAAATTTTTTATTTTATAGATCTAGCTTTTTACTAGTCTGTTTTTATAAAAAATATTTTATAAATAATTAAATTATTTCTTCTAATATAAAGCTTTTTATTTATTTTTTATAATTATAAAATTATTTCTGCTTTTTATAAATAGAAATTAGATTTCTTTTTATTTTAATATAAATTTTTTAAATATATTTAATCTATTCAGAGACTTTAATTTTAATTTTCTTTTTATAAAATTTTATCTTAATAACTTGCGGGTGTTCTGCAGTAATAATATAAAAAAATAATCTTTTTATAAAGACTTATAAGATATTATTAATTTTATTATATATAAATTTTATAATAAATAATAGATTTATTTAATTATTTTATTTAAAATTAATATAGTTTTATAAATATTATTTAAGAATATTATTTAATTTTTTAGTCTAATTATTAATCTATAGATAATAAACTATACTTAATTCTTTTTTTCTTATAAATATATAAATAAAATTAAATCAGAAATATTTTATAAAAATATTATTATAATTTATAATAATCTTTGTAGATATATTATATAAATAAAAAATATCTTTAATAAAGATTTTTATAAGATTTTTTTTATTAAAATCTTTTTATAAAAAAATAAAATAAATTATCTTACTATATTAATTTATTATTACTAGAATATTATTAAAGATTTTTTATAAATTTTTAATAATACTAGTACTTATAAATAAATTAATAATAAAGTTTATTATTATTCTTTTTAGAATTTTATAAATATAGATAAGAGTTCTAATAGTTTTAATTATTTTTTATAAATTATTTTATTCTTTTAATATACTCCGCAGACTTAGTAGTATTTATTTATAAAATTATTTATTCTTAATTATTAAAATTATTATAATATTAGTATTAGTATTTTTTTATTTATAAAATAATTTATAATAAGATTATTATATAGCTTTATAAATATCTGAAGCTTAAGAATATATTTATCTAAAATATATAATTATCTTACTTTTTATAAAAGATTTTTATAATTTTTTTATTATAAAATCTTATTTATTTTTTTTTTATAACTGAAAATCTTTAGAATCTTTTAGTTCTTCGCGGATTTTTTATATTTATTAATTTTTTATTAATATTATAAATACTGCAGCTAGTAGTTTTTTAGAAGAATTTTTATAATATAATTTCTTTATAATAATAATATTATCTACTATTTTTTATTATAATTTTCTATATATTTAAAATATATTTACAAGTAAAAATCTATTTAATATTTATAATTAAAATTTTTCTTTTTATATTCTCTAATTTTTATAATTTAAATAGATTAAATAATTATTATAGAACTAGTTTATTTAATTTTTTATAATTTTTAGCTACCATTTTTTTATAATTTAAATATTATAAAAATATATTTATAAAATTCTGCGCGCTTGAATAATAAATAAGATAGAATTAAAATATTATAAATTATTATATTTATTATATTTATTTTTATAATAACTCTAGATTTATTGCAAAGTATTTAAGATTTTTATAATTAATAAATATTTTTATTATAAGATCTGTTTTCTTTAATTAATAATATTATTTTTTAAATAACTTTATTATTATAAATAATTTTTAATTATAAATTTTATAATTTTTCTCTGCTATAATTATTTTTTATAAATAAAATATAATTAAAATCTACTAATTATCTATGTTTTTTTATAATAATATATTATTAATTATAAAATTAAATATATCTATTTTAATATATACTTACTTTTTTTTTAAAAATAAATAATTATAATCTTTTTCATAAATATTATCTTTAGTTACTTAAAACTCTTATAAATATTAATTATAAAAAATTTTATAATAAATTTCTTTTTCTTTTTTCTTTGCAGAATTTCTTAATAAAATCTATAAATAAAATTATTTTTCATAAGTATTCTTGAATAAATTATTAATATTAGTTTATAAATCTTATAAATTATAATATATTCTTTATATTTTATAATTTTAATTATTTATAAATTATTATAATTTATTCTAATTTTATCTGTATATCTTTGCAGCTGATAATAAATCTGAGAAAATTAATCTTTATTTATATAAAATAATATTTATTTAGTTTTATATATAAATTTATTTTAGCTAAGATATATATAACTTTCTAAACTTACTTTTTATATATTTTTAAATCTTATAAATATATTATAATATTATTAAAATAAATAATTATAAAATTATTTAAGTATTCTATAAATAAAAAATTTATAAAATCTTAAAATCCCGCGGGTATATTAGTTAGTTTAAATAATATAATTAAATATTTAAATAAGCTATACTTTATTTAAAAGCTTATTTTCTATTTATAATTTATTATAATTCTTATTTTATAATAAGTTTTATAAAAATTAAATTATATAAATTATAATACTCCTGCAAGCTGATTAATATAATTATTAATTTATAATAATAAATATTTATTTTTAATAGTTTATTTATTTAGCTTATAATAATTAATATATACTTGCAAGTTTATATTCTTTTTTTTTTATAAAAAAAACTAATACTTTAATAAATAATTTTAAGTATTAGATTTATTTATATATAAAATATTCTTATAAATACTCTCAGAATATTTTTTACTTTATAAATAATATTTTATAAATTAGATCTATTTTTAGTTTATAATTTTTTTAGATTAATTTTTAGATTAATATTTAATTATAAGAATAAGCAGTCTATTACTTTATTTTTTATAAATATTATTTTAAATTTATAAAATTATTCTAAAAGTACTTCTGAATCTGTTTTTTATAAATAAATCTAATTATTATAATTTATAATTATTTAATTTTTAGTCTTTTTATAACAAACTCTGTTATAGTAATATATTATATTTTAATTTATTATTTCTTATAAAATCTTAAATAATACTAATTAAATTTTATAACAGAGATCTCTGTCTGGATTTATAATATATTTAATATAATTTCTTTTATATTAGATATTATAATAATAATTTTTTTATAAATCTTATAATTATTTTCTATATTTATAAAATTAATTTTAAATATTATAGTTTTTTTTAATTAAATATTATTATTATTTAATAATTTTATAAAAATTTTTATAAATAGTATTAATTATTCTATAATTTTTATTATTATTATAAATATTAGATTTGCTTCTATATCTATATTAATTAAGATATTAATTTTTTTAAATAGATTAATCTTATTCTGTATAAGTAATTATTTTTATAATCTTAGAATAAAATATATTATAAAAAATATATCTATTAATTTTTTATAATTTATTTAGATTATAAGTTATTTTTTAGAATTTTTATTTTTATATTAGTAATAATTTTTTAAGATATAATTTTATTTTTTATAATTAAAATATTTTATTATTTCTATAAATACTGATACAGAATCTTATAAAATAAATATTTTTAATATATTTAATTTTAATTATAAAATATTTTTTTATAAAACTCTCTTATAATAATTCTGATTATTAAATTATTTTATTTAATTTATAAATAATAACATTTTTTTTATAAGTAATTAATTTTTTTGCTTTATTAATTAATATTTAATCTTAGTTTTATAAATAATATAATTAAATCTTACTTAATAATAAAGAAGTTTAGCTGTTTATAAATTTTTTATTTTATATTTTATAAAAATAATTTAAAAAATAAATATAGCTATATAATATTTAATTTTTATATTTTATAATCTAGCTCTGTTTTTATTTTTTTTAGTATTATAAATATATAACGTTTTTTTCTTTTTTATAAAAAATTATTTTCAAAATTTATAATTATATTTTTATTTATAATTCTTTAGATTATCTAGCTATATCTTAAGAAATTTATAAAAATATATTTAATTATTTTTTTAAAAGAGTTTTACAGCTTTATTTTTTTATAAATTATTAAATATATAATTTAAATAAATTATTATAATCTATATTTGTTAATTCTTATTTTAATTATTAATCTCTGCGGTAGATTTTTATTAAATAATAAATAATTTAAAAATAATATAATTATAAGTATTATAATATTTACTATTCTATAAAGAATATATATATATATTAATTTTTTTTAATTTTATAAATAGAATATTAGAACTACTCAGAGATTTATAAATTTTTTTATTATTTATAAAAATTCTAAGTCTTTGCTCTAGTTCTATGATTTATTAAAATATATTTAATTATTTATAAAAATTTTTAAAGAATAATAGAATTATATTTACTTTAATTATTTTTTTTATAATAATTTTATAATTAGTTTTCAGAGAATTAGAAGACTTCTTATAAATATAATATCTAATATTTTATATAAATATAATTTTAATAAATTATTTTATAGATTTTAAGTAATAAGATTATAAAAATATATATTAAAATAATATAAAAAAAGTATATTTATTATAAAATTAAGATAATATTTATATTATTTAAAATATTATTATTAAATCTTTTATCTAGCTTTTCTTATAGATAAATATATCTGTAAGAATTTTATAAGTTATATACTATACTAGTATAGTTACTTTACAAGGGACTATCTTTGCACTGTGGGCATTCCTCGCGATATAATATATCGCGAGGATTATAAGGATTACTATCCTTACACTGTCTATCTAAGAATAATAAATAATAAAAAATTATGTTTTAATTTTAATAAGATTATATTACTATTCTTATACTCTTTTTATAAATTATTTATCAGTCTAAAATAATATATTATAATATTTTATATTATTAGATATATTAATTTAGAATTATTTATAAAATAATCTTAGCAGTTATCTCTCTTATAACTATTAGAACTATTTTCTTAATTAGATAATTAATAATTATAAAATAATTAGTATATTTATTATTTTTAGATAGTCTGATAATAAAATCTATACTAATATTTTATTAAGAATATTTAAATATTAAAAAGACTTTAATAGTCTATATTTTAATTTATATTAGATATAGAATCTATAATAAATATTATAGTTTCATATAAATCTTTAAATATTCTGTATTATATTGAATTAAAAGTATTTATAATTAATAATTTTATAAATCTGCTCTTATTCTAGATATTTTATTAAATAAATATATATATTTTCTATATTAGTCTAATTTATAATAGTTTAAATTCTAATATTTATTTTGATTTTTTAAAGATCAGAATTCTCTGATTATTAATAATATATTTAATAATAAACGTCTTGAAGTTTAAATTAGAAGAGAGTTTTTATATATTCTAACTAATTATGATCTTAATTTTCTGATATATTTAATTTTTATTTTTAGCTTTTTTCTAATAATTAATAATATCTATAAAGATTAGTATTATTTTTAAGAATTTAATAAGACCAGTGTTTCTGTATTTCTCTGACTGAAATAATTAGAATATTTATAATATTATTTATTTATTTTAAATATCTAAATTTTTTTAATCTTATTAAGAAGATATATCTGCTTAATTATTTTTAATATTTTTATAGTAAATAAAAAAGAAGTTAAACTTATTAAAAAAAGATTTTATTTAATATATTATTTAAATAGCTTCTAGAGTGGCTAATGGCCAGGTCAGATCAGGTTAATTAGAATTTTTATATCTAATCACCAGATTATAATTATATTAAGAAAATTTTTATATCTGATTATAATATAACTAAAAATCAGATAATTAATTATCTTAATTATTTTTAATATTAAGATTTATTTATTATATCTTTTTAAGCTCTAGTATAATTAAGATATATCTAGATTAAATAATTATTAATCTAACTATTTTTATTATTATTTAAAAATATATAAAAAAACTTTTTTAAATTAAAAAAATATAATTAAAAAAGAAATTAATATCTTCTTTATTATTATTTATTAGAAATAATAAGAAAACCCTAGTTATATTAATAAAATTCAGTTTTTCATAAAATTATTATTTTTATAATAAAAAATATATATAAAAATATATAATTATTACTCTATTTTAGGTGTATATTTTAATTATATTATAAAATATTAGAAAAATTATATATTAATTATTAATTAAAATACTAAGAATAAATATATTATTTTTATTTTATTATTTTTTCTGAATCAGACTATTTTTAGATTTATAAATAAAATATAGCTTGAAGAGCTATTAATAAAATTAGAAAGAAATAGATAATTAAAAAGATTATAAATAGTCAGATTATTAAGATAAAGTAGATTAAATAAATTAAACAGATTAAATAAATTAAACAGATTAAATAAATAAAATAGATAAATAAAATAAATAGAATATACTAGATCTGTATTATAATATTATAACTCTTATAAAAGATTTTATAAAAATCTTTTATAAATCTTTTTTATAAAAATCTATTTTCTATTTTAGTTTATTATATTTTAAATAATTATATTTAAAAAAAGAAATTATTCTATAACTCTGGGCTTTAGATATAAATTTCTTTTTATTAGATTTACTAAAATAAATAAAATATAATAGATATATTAGCTGTATATTAAAATATAATAGATTATATTTATATAAAATTATATCTTAAAATAAAATAAACTATCTTTGCAGAATTTTCTGTTTTTATTTTTTTAAATTAAAAATTTAAAAACTTGTTCTATAAGCTATTATCTTTGCAAGAATTATAAGAAAAAATTATTATTAATTATATCTAAGTAAATAATTAGTCAGATATTAAATAAAAAGCTATTATAAATATTTATTTATTTTTAAAAAAAAATCATTTTTAATTATTATCTTTCTCTAGATCTTTATAATTTATAATAAATAGAATCTTTAGAATTAAGTTTTATATTTTATTATTTATAATTATTTATTACTTACTGTTCTGAATTATTAAGTATATTTAATTCAAATAAATAATTAATTTTATTATTTTATTTTTTTATTAAAAATCAAGTTCCTCTAATTAAATATAGATTAAAGAATATTTTATAAAACTATCTAAAAAGAGATATATACAATTATTATTAAAGTTTCTAGATATTAAATAAATATTAATTATAATAGATTACTAGATTAGTTCTAATTAGAAAGTATTTTTTATTTTAACTAGATTTAATCAGATTAATCAGATTAATCAGATTAATTAATTAAATAATTATATTTTAAATTTAATATTCTATATCTTTTCTTATTTTCTTTATACTAGATTCTATAAAAGTCTTTTTCAGAATATAATATATCTCTTAAGATAATTAATTAAGTAGATTAAGTAATAGACTATATCTAAAGAATATTATTATATTTATATTATAATTAAATATATATTATACTTTATATATTATTTATATAAAAAGAATATATATATTATAAATTAATCTATAATTATTAATCTATCTACTATATCTGATTTTTTTAATTAATAGATATAAATAATTATAATAATAGTTATATCTTAATCTAATCTTAATTATATAATTAAAAATCTTTTATATCTTAATCTGATTATCAGGTTATGGCCAGATTAAGATTAAGATATAATGATCAGGTTAAGCCACTCTAATAGCTTCTATAGAAAGCAGAAGTATTTTGGATTTTTAGAATTAATAATTATTTTAAATTCTTTAATTAAATATAATTTTATATTTCAGACTTTTATATATTAGATAATTATTTATAACTTTTTATAATAGATCTTATAATTACTCTTAGCTAAAGAGAATTATTTAAAAGAATATATATATAAATATAGATTTCTATTTTTATTATATAAAGAAAAATATTCTCTCAAATTATAATTAAATAGGTCTGTTTCTATTATTATTTTTTAATTAGAATTAAAGAAAGCAGATATTAATTTAATATAGAATAATATTTTTAAATAAATAAAATTATTTTAATATTCTTATATTTATTAAACCAGAATATTTTTTTATAAGTTAATAAAAGAACTTAAGTAGACTTAAGAAGTTTAGTATAAATTAATAATAAAAATTAATAAATTTATTTAATCTATATATTTCTTTAATAATAATCAAGATGTTCTATTCTTATATAGTATAAATCTTTTTAGAATTTATATTTATTTTTTATCTTGTTTTAATAATATATTTTAGATATTCAATCTTTTTTTATTTAAATTAATATTTACTAATATTCAGATATAGTTCAGCTTTTTAAAATTTAGTTAAAATTAATTAAATATAATTCTAATATTATTACTAAGTTTCTGATAAGAAGATAAGAATATTACTTAGATAGACTAAATAGAACTTATGTAAATATTTATGTATAATCTAGTTAATATATTTGTGAAAAATATTTAAAATATTTACTAAACTAAATAAAATAATAAGCTATTTATATAATTTATATATAAGACCGCAACCTAGGAGAGTTGTTGTCACTAAGCTAAAAGATTAATATTACTCACAGTTATCTGCAGATTTCTAAAATCTTATATATATATTTAGATATATCCAGAAGAAGATAAGCTTTATTTTTATAAGAATATATTCTATAGATATTATTTTTTATAATTATGCTTCTCTTACAGACTCTCTGATTTTAATATTCTAATTAATTATAGACTCTCTCTGATTCTAAACTAGACTCTCTAATTAATTATAAATATATTATTCAGAGATTACTATTTTACTTTATTATATTATATATAATAAAGTCCTGGATTAATCTTCTCAGACTAGTATAATTATATATAAATAAATTACTAAGAGAATTATATAATTAAAATAGTCTTATTAAAATTAGTTTTTAATTAAATAGTATAAACTTTGATTTATTAAAGCTTATTATAGAAATTAAATCTATAATTAATAATTATAAATAAATATATTAAATTATAATTAAAAAAGGATATTATTATCAAGTTAAAAAATTAATATTATTTATAATTATCTGTAGATCTCTAGAATTCTATATATATACTTAGATATACCCGGGAGAAGATAGGCTTTATTCTTATAAGAATATATCCTGCGGATATCATTCCTTATACTATATTATATATAAAAAACTATTACTGACTTCTGATTTTTTTTAATATAGATCTTATAAAATATAATAAAAATATCTAGCTTAATAAATTATTTATTTTTTTTTATCTAATTTAATATTTTTTAAATTAGAGAAAGAGAATGATAATTCTTTTTAATAATTATATTTAAGTCTTAATAACTAATACAGAATCAAAGTCTTGATTCAATGATTATTCTTAGATTTTTAAATAAAAAAACAAGTATCGCGGTTACAGAACTGTTAATATAAATAAATCTCTTATCTAATAATTTAGTAAGTTGTTTTTAAGATATAATAAACTCTTTTTTTAATATATTATAAAATAATTTTTGAAATAACTATAAGGTCTTACTATTCTTCTATTTTAATTCAATAATATAATTAATTTTTGAATTATAAAATAAAAAAAAACTTTAATATTCTTCGGCTTAAAGAATCTAAAAAATTATTAATAATATAAGAAAGAATATTTTTTAGATTAGATTTTAATTTTTTATATAGAATCTTCTTAATATTCAAAAATAATATAATAAATATTTTTATATTTATTTTTAGAATTTCTTTTCTAATCCAGATTTAAAATAAAATAGCTAAGATCTTAATCAGAAAGAGCTGTATTATTATTATTATTTTTAGTTTTAATTAAATTATTTAAAAATAAATATAATTCTGATTTAATTTAATTCTTCTATTATATCTTTTTAATTAAAATAAATCTAAAATAATATTATACTTAAGCAGATAATCTATTATATATATATAAATATTAGATTTAATATATATCTTAATATTTAGTTATATAGAGATAATATAATTAATCATTTTTTTATTCATTTTAATTATTAGAGTAAATAAAAATTAGTTTCAGATCTTACTTCTGTATAAATTTCTAATTAATAATTTTATAAATTAAATCTTTAATATTTATTATTATCTAAATATTAGCTATTTAATTTATAATAGTTTTCAGAAGTAAGAATCTGATATTTCTATATTATATTTTAAAAATCTTTTAATTTAGATTAATTATTCTACTTAAATATTTTTATTTATAATTTTATATAAAGACTACTTTTTTTCTAATAATCTTTATAATTATCTAAGATCTTCTTAGATTAATTCTTTTCTTAAATTATAAGTATAGTTTATATAATTAATTAAATAAAAAAATCTTAGTTATATTTCTCAATAAAATATTTTTATTTTTTATAACAGAGATATATATTTATTTGTTTTTTAAAAAAACTTTTATATAATTATTTATCTTATTAAAAAAGAATCTATTTATATATTTTTTATACTGAGCTAGTTCTTAATAATTTATAGTTATAATAATATACTCTTAGTTTATAATATTAAATAAATTTATTCTTAATATAGATTAATAATAATTCTATTTTTAGAAATTTTTTTATAATAATCTTTTTTATATTATAATTATATTATCACAGCTGATTATAATATCTTTTATAAATAAAACTTTTTTATAGACTAACAGTTATTTATTAAAGATATAATTAAGAATATTCTCTAGTATAGTAATCTTTAGATTATTATTTTAAATAATATTATTAATTTATATAAATATAATATTAAAATTCTCCAGAAATTCTTTAAAATCTTAACTATTTTAATAATATAAATATAGCTTATTTAATATTCTTCTTTTTATAGATTTTATTTAATTTAATCATAATATTAATATAAATAATCTTATTATCTAGACTCTAATATTAAAATAAGATTTCTTTCGTTATATTATTTTTTAAGTATATAAATATATAGACTACTTTAATAGTTTTATTAAGATATATATTTATGTTTATTATAAACTTAGAATATAAGTATATTTTAAAATTAGAAAAATCTTAAAACTTTTTGAATTTTAATTAAAACTCTTGACTTTTAGATAGAGAGATCTTAGTTATATAATTAAATAATTATTTATAAGAATTCTAAGAATATTTTCTATTAAGATAATAGATCTTTTTTTTATCTGAGTATTTACAATTTTCTATAATTTATTAATCTATTAATTAAATTATTTTTATCTATTATATTATTATATTTTATAATAATTCTATTATTTTATTATTTACTGTTCTGCTTTTTTAATTTATATATTAAATTAATAAAATATTATACTTATATTAAATCTTTTATTATTTTTTTATATATAATTAATTACTAGTTTATAATATTTTTTATAGGTAGCTAATATTTTAATTATAATATTTTAATTAATCTATTTTAATCTATATATAGTTAGTCACTAAATTATAGTATTTTCTTTATTAGTTATTTCTAATATTAAAAACAGAATTTATAAGCTATAAAAAATCAAGTCTATATATATAAAAAATAATTAATATTAAAAAAAGAATTCTTAAAGATCTTATAATTTATATATATATATAACTCAGCAGATATTAATCTGATAAGACAAACTAGCTGAGTCAGATAGCTCTGGGATATATCCTATAACATAAATTTTTATATTAATCTATTCTACTCTGGCTGTTAACCACTATAATTAAAATTTATAAATATATTAATAATAAATAAGTTACAATAATAATTCACAAGGACAGAGACTAGTAAGTTAATTATTTAATTTTATAAGAAGTAGATTTTATAATTAGTCTAGATATAATTATTATATTTTTTATTATAAATATCTTTAAATCTAAAGAATTATAATATATATTATATATTTAATTAGCAGAAGAAAGCTAATTAGCTTTAATTATAAACAAAATCTTATAAAACTAGGCCTGGATTTTTAGCTAATAAAAATTATTAAATTTTATAAAAAAATAGATTATAATATTACTTATATAACTTGATATTTTTTATAATTTAACAGATATTATATTTCTATCCAGAAAAAATAATTTAATAAGATTATTAAAATAGATTGAAAAATATTAATAAATTAGTTTACTATAAGTAGATTTATAAATTAAGTCTAAATTTAATTCATATTTAATTTATAATCTTAATATCTTATAGAACAGATTAACTTTCTATAAGTCTAGATATATTCTCTAAAAAAGAGAATAATCTATAAATTAATATATTATAAGTAATAGAAATAATAAAAATATTATTTAAAATAATATTTTCTTTATAATAATAAATTAGAAAATATTTATAAAAATAATGATAACAGAAGATCAGATAATCTTAAAAGTACTGATTAGTATAATAATAAAACTAATAGTAATAGTAATAGCAGTAGCAGTAATAATAATAATAATAATAATAATAGCAGTGATAATAATATAATAAAATAACAATATTTATTCTTAATAAATTATAAAATTTAATAAGAGGTTCTTAAATATTATTTATAACAGATATCTGAGAAATTAAGATTAAAGAGAATAAAAGAAATAATAAATTAATTATAAATACAGTAATCTCTTTAGAAGAAGAAAGAGAGATAATTAAAGAATAAAATAAGATTAATTAATATAATATTAAGATAATTAGTTCTAAAGATTTAAATAGATTAAATATTTCAAAATTATAAGAAGCTAAAAATCTAAAGAATTAGAAAGTTTTATAAAAACTTTAAAATAAAATATTTACTACTGAGTCACTGACTAAGAAGAAAGTTTATTAAAAAAGCTTTATAAAAAGATATTATAATAAATAGTTTAAAAAAGACTTTCCTAAGCTTATTTTAAAAAGGAATTCTATTACAAATAATTTATAATAAGACTTTAATAAAAAGAAATCTATAAAAGAATTCTAAAAAAAGATCTGTAAAAAGATTTTAAAGTAAGATTTATAAAAAGGTTTTAAAGAAAAAAGATTTATTATAAAATAATATTCTTTAAAAAGAGACTTTTTTTAGAATTCTTTAAATAAAGAATTATATTCTTAACTAAAATAATTTTTTAATTTATCTTATCTAAATTACTTCTCTTAATTATAAATAAAAAATAATTTAAATAATAAGAATTTTATTTTAGAATATTTATATAATAAATATTATAATTAATCTTAAGAAATTAATTATAATATTTTATATAAATTAGCTTTCTTTTAATTATCTGATTAGCTAATATTAATAATAATAAAAAAATCTTATTAAATTCTTTAAAATATTTCTTTAAAGTCTTTTTTTAATTTTAATATTATAATTTATATAATAGTCTTTTTTATATCTAAATTTTTAAATAGTTAATTTATTAATTATAATAAATTATTTTATTATATAATTTTATTTATTTCTTATTTAAATATAATTCAGAAAAATATAAATTATTTAGTTTTTTTATAAAAATAATTATAAATATAATAGACTTCTTCTATTTTATTTATAAAATACTTTTTATTAATAAGAAAACTTATATAAAGTCTTTTATAAAAAAAAGAATATATCTTTAAATCTTTTTTTAAAAAAATTCAGAATTTAGAAAGCAAGTCTGAAATTATATAATTAAATATTAAATATTAAATAAAAAATAATATTATTAATATAAATAATAATATAAGATATTATTATAAGTTTTCTAGTCAGATCTATAGCTAAGCTTTTATTATTTAATATTTTTATTATTATTAATTGAAGTATATTTATTAATTATTTAAATTTATTTATAAAATATATACTGCTTGTACAAGTTCTTAGATAATATCTTAATTATTATAAATTATTAAATTAAAAGGATTTATTATTTTTATATACTAAATAATTATTAGGTCTTAAGAGATTATTAATTCCTAATATTAGGAAAATAAGTAAATCAAGCTAATCTAATAATTAATTATTAATATAGAAAACATTAGAAAAGAAAAAAAATAAAAAAAAAAATATTTAAATTATATTTTTTTATCTTTTTTTATACAGTACTATCTCTTACTTTATTTAATTATTTATTTAATTATAGTATATCAAACAAAACATTCACACAGGTATTATCAAGCCTTTGGGATTTTAGAGGGTTTGTACAAGAACCCCATAACAGAATAGAGTGGCTAACAGCCAGGTCAGATTAGGTTAATTAGAATTTTTATATCTAATCACCAGATTATAATCAGATTAAAAAAATCTTTATATTTAACTATAGTATAACTAAAAATTAGATAATTAATTATTTTAATTATTCTTAATATTAAGATTTATTTATTATATTTTTTTAAGCTCTAGTATAATTAAGATATATCTAGATTAAATAATTATTAATCTAACTATTTTTATTATTATCTAAAAATATATAAAAAAAAGCTTTTTAAATTAAAAAAATATAATTAAAAAAAATTAATATCTTCTTTATTATTATTTATTAGAAATAATAAAAAAATTCTAGTTATATTAATAAAATTTAGTTTTTTATAAAATTATTATTCTTATAATAAAAAATATATATAAAAATATATAATTATTACTTTATTTTAATTATATATTTTAATTATATTATATAAAATACTAGAAATATTATATATTAATTATTAATTAAAATATTAAGAATAAATATACTATTTTTATTTTACTATTTTTTTTAAATTAAATTATTATTAGATTTATAGATAAAATATAGTTTAAAGAGCTATTAATAAATTCAGGAATAGATAGATAGTTAAGAAGATTATAAACAATTAGATTATTAAAATAAAATAGATTAAATAAATTAAATAGATTAAATAAATTAAATAGATTAAATAGATTAAATAGATAGAATAAATAAATAAAATATATAAAATATACTAGATCTATATTATAATATTATAATTTTTATAAAGAATTTTATAAAAATCTTTTATAAATTCTTTTTATAAATATTTATTTTTTATTCTAGTCTATTATATCTTAAGTAGTTTTATTTAAAAAAAAGATTATTTTATAATTTTAGACTTTAGATATAAATTTCTATTTATTAAATTTATTAAAATAAATAAAATACAGCAGATATCTCAGCTATATATTAAAATATAATAAATTATATTTATATAAAGTTATATATCTTAAAATATAATAAATTATATTTATATAAAGTTATATATCTTAAAATAAAATAAATTATTTTTATAGATTTTTCTGCTTTTATTTTTTTATATTTATTATTTATAAAAAAGGTTTAGAATTATAAGTTCATTATAATTATCTAATCTATTTTTAAAAAATATTATTAAATCTTTTTTTTCTATTTTTTAGATTTTTATAAATTATAATAATATTTAAACTAAGATAAGCTTCTTAAGTCAGATTTTTTTTTCTAAATCTTAAGATTATATATATTATAAAAAATTAAAAAATTATTTTATATTTAGCTCTTTAAGAAAAGCTCTCTATTTTTTAGAATTAATAATAAAAGATAATCTTTTTTAAAGATTATATATAAATTAAAAAACTTTTATTTTATTTTAATCAGAAAAGATTATTAATAATATAAGATAATTTTTAAAAAGATATATTATTTTTTAATAAAATCTTTTATATTTATTATATTATATTTTTTATATTTTATAATATCTAAGAATTAAAAACTCAGAAACTAGTTCTATAAGTTATTATTTTTATAAAAATTATAAGAAGAAATTATTATTAATTATATCTAAGTAAATAATTAGTTAGATATTAAATAAAAATTATTATAAATCTTTTTTTATTTTTTTAAAATAAATCTTTTTTAATTATTATTTTTCTCTAGATTTTTATAATTTATAATAAATAAAATTTTTAAAATTAAGTTCTATATTTTATAATTATCTGTTATCTATTATTCTAAATTATTAAATATATTTAATTTAAATAGATAATTAATCTTACTATTTTATTTTTTTATTAAAAATTAAGTTCTTCTAATTAAATATAGATTAAAAAATATTTTATAAAACTATTTAAAAAGATATATATACAGCTGCTATTAAAATTGCTAAATATTAAATAAATATTAATTATAATAGACTGCTGAATCAGCCCTAATTAAAAAATATTTCTTAATAAAAGATATAAATTATTATAAAATTTTGCTAGACTTCTGATTAATATCTAAATTTTAAATTAATAAAAATATAGCTATAAATATAATTATTCTATCAGTCTTATATAAATATAATCTTATCTATTAATTATTAAATATAATAACTAATAATATTAATAATAATAATATAATATTTAGTATAATCTTAGCTGAACTCTGAACATAATTTAGTTAAAATATTTAATTTTATAATATTCTAATTAATTTTAATTTTTTAAAAATTATTTAAAGCCAGTATTATATTCTCTGTCTTATTTATATAATTTAGTTTATAATTAATATTTTTTTATAAAAACTTTAGATTAAGATCTTAAATAATATTATTAAATATATATAAAAAAATAATAATAAAAATCTTAAAGTATTTTCTAATATTTTAAGAATTCTTAAGATATATTCTAGAAATTATCTATAAAAATTAATATAAAATCTTTTTTTATAAAATCTTCTAAAAATCTTTTATCAGCTAGTTTATTATATTAATTCTTAATTATAAATTTAAAAAATTATATAATTTATAAATATAAGTTTTTAATATTATAAGAAATTCTTATTTATTTAATAATTTAAATCTAATTTAATTTATTATCTTCTTTTTAACTATAAAACTTACTAGAACTTAATTTGTTTTATAATTTATTAAATATTTAATTTTTATTAAGTAATTAAAAATTTTATTTAATATTATAAATATAATAATATTAATTATCTTTATTTTATTATAATTAAATAAAAATAGATAAAATATCTTCTTAAATTTTTATATCTTTTTTTTATTTTCTATTTTTCTAAGAATAATAAATCTACTGTTTATAAGATTTATAATATTTATAATAATTTTTTTAATTATCTGAATTATTTAATTAATAGATTAAAAAAATAGATATTTTAAAAAAAAAGATTTTTAAAAGCTTATATAATATATATTAAAAATGTTAAAAATATTATTATTATATTTATCAGATAAAAGACTATATTTATATAATTATAATTATTTTAAATCTAATATCAAAGCTTAAGAAGTTTAAAAAAATATATAACTAAATAATAATATTAACTAATATTATAAATATTAAATTATTTTTAAAAAAATATTCTCTTTTTATTTTAATTAAAATCTAGTAATTAATATATTATTAATAATTTTTAAATTATTATCAGATCTAAATAAGATTTTTTATAATATTTTATAATATTAGAAATTCTTATCTATAATTAAGATATATAAAAAATTTAAGATATATCTAGATATTAAAAATATATAGCTTCTTAAAATATTTTTAATTAAATTAATATAATTTTAAATATTATAAAATATATTAATATTCTTATTTACTAAAAGTCCTGCTGTAATTAGTTTTTTATTTTTTATTAAATAAATAAAGATTTTCTTTTAATTATAATAAATAATATTAATATTAAATATTTTTTTAATAATTTTTAAAATATTTATTATTATTATTAGAGCTGTCTTTATTTTAATATAATTAAAATAGTTATATTTTAAATATATATTAATTATTTTATTATAAATAAAAAATATTAGAATATATTTAATAATCTTAATCTAGATTTAATTATCTTTATACTTAAAAAATAAAAAAAAATAAAATAATTACTACTTTTTATATTAATAAGAATAAAAATATAAATAATCTTAAAAAAAATTCAGAGAATAGATTATTATTAAAATTAAAAAAATTAGTCTTATTTAAGTCTTTAATTATTATATATATTTAAATAAAGATAAAGATCTAATCTTTATAATTTTTATATTATTATAATTATTATTCTAAATAATATAAAAAATAAATATTTTATATATTTTTTTATTTTTTTTATACTAGATTTTGAAAAAGTCTTTTTTAGAATATAATATATTTTTTAAGATAATTAATTAAGTAGATTAAATAATAGATTATATTTAAAAAATATTATTATATTTATACTATAATTAAATATATATTATATTTTATATATTATTTATATAAAAAAAATATATATATTATAAATTAATCTATAATTATTAATTTATTTATTATATTTAATCTTTTTAATTAGTAGATATAAATAGTTATAATAATAGTTATATCTTAATCTAATCTTAATTATATAATTAAAAATGTTTTATATCTTAATCTAATTATTAGATTATAGCCAGATTAAGATTAAGATATAACAGTCAGGTTAAGCCACTCTATAACAGAATCTGATTAAGCAAGTGAATAGACTTATTAAATAAGTTCTAGATTAGCTTGACTCAGCTTAATTAATCTGTCAAGTCTAAAAATAGATTCTTTAGTATCATCTATCATCTATCTAATTAAAAATAATTTATTAATAAAATAAAAAATACCTGCTTTTAGCTTTAAATCTATTCTTAATTCTTATTGAAAAAATTAATATAATAAAAGTATATATAAAATTATAAAGTTAAGAGATTTTTAAATTCTTTTTTAATTTATAAATATATAAAGATATAATTTATAATTATATTAGTTTTTTAATTTCTTTCTATTTTTTTAGAGACTTTTTTATATATATTTTAAAAGTTAGAAAAAGTAAGATATATATATATATATACTATATATAATTTTCTCTTATTTTAATATCTTTAATAAAATATATTTAAAAAAAATTAGAAAAAAGTAAAGAAGAATTAAAAAATCTTTTAAATTTATAATTTTATTTAAATTTATATTATATTAATCTTTTTAATAAGAATAGATATATTATAAAAATTATTTAAGAAAATAAATTAAATATATTTAAATAATTAGTAAAAAATTTAATAATTTATTAAATAAATTAAAAGTTTATTTAAGTTCTTGTCTGCGAGCCTGATCAGGCCCTGACAAGTTCTGGAGTCTGGACTCGGCCAAGCCGGCTTGTTGATCTCTCCCAACCCGCTCGGGCTCGGTATTTTGACAAGCCTAATTATTCTTGCTATTTTTTAAGCCAGCTGAATAAAAAGAATAGAAAAAATAGAGATAGAAAGAGAAAAAACTAGTATTAAGAATTAATAAACTTATAATTAATAAATCTTTACTAATTTAGAAAGTAATAATTATTATTATTATCTTCCAAGCCAGTAGAATAAAGAGAATAAAAAGAATAAAAATAAAAAAAAGAATTAAATATTTCTATCTTTTTCAAGCTTTATCTTATTATTAAAAATAAGATAATCCTAAATTAATCAAGCAAAAAAATAAAAAAAATCTTTTTAAAAAATTAAATATTTTAATTTATATTTCTAGACTTTATTTTAATATTTAAGATTAAGATTAATATAAGCTGAAGATAAGATTAGATCTAATTAAAGATAATATTAAGCTTAAATTAATAATAAGATTATTATAAAATAAATTATAAGATTAAAATAAATAAATAAACAAAGAATATTAATCAGACTTTAAAAAAAAATAATACTGTAAAATATATTTTAAAATTATTTAATTTAAGTAGTCTATTTTATTAGATTAACTTTTGCCAAGTTATATATATATATAAAATTATCAGATTTCTGAGAATCTTCTTTTAAATATTAGTTATTTCTTCTTATATATACAGGCTCAGTTCTCTATAGCTTATAGATTCTGCCCCTAACAGCATACTATAATTTCCAAGGATTTTAAGAAAAAAAAAAACTATTTTTCAGAAGTTTATTATAATAGTTTTAAGGTAGTGCGGGAGATAGCCAGTGGTTCAAAAGCCCGCAGGGGACTCTATTTAGTAGGCGGTAGCTTGGAATTGTGGGGCAAGAAGCTGACATGGAGAGACCTGTACTTGCATGTGATGTCGCCAAACTTTCTTCACGTACTACTGTGTAGAGGTGCATCACAATACTTTCAGGATTTATGTACAAGTACAGAGTACCATGACACAACTTTTGTTTCTGATGCAATGTTCTTCAGCCCAAAATACTGTCACATCCCGTTTTTTCATTTTCCAAAGACAATATTCCTCAAAACGATGGCAAGCTCGCCAGCTCAAGGACCATTTCACAAGGGAAGCAGCAGTGCAAGGCTTAAAAAGTCGTGCAGCTTTCAAGCTCCTTCAAGTATCTGATACTGCTAGCACCTCCTCCTCTCAAGTTAATTCTGATGAAATGCCATGAACAGATAGATGAAAAGTATCGCATATTCAAGAGCGGGCAAACTGTTGTTGACCTTGTATGACAGCCGCAACCTTTGATATCCCATAGCCATATTTGTTAACAGTACAATCACACCTTATAGGGATATGCCCCTGGATCCTGGTCTCAAGTACGTCAAGTATTAAGTAAATATTATATCCCAACTGACTCTATGCTACTAGGTAGCAGTAGCTCGAACGCAACCCCATGGCCGGGTTTTGGGCGTCGACATCATCCCAGCGCAGCCTCCCAAAGGGGTATCAACAATTCAAGGGAATTTTCTGGACCCTCATGTCCAGTCTTATGTGCGTGAATTTGTGCGTGACAGCAATAGAGGCCGGCCGCGTCCACCAGAATCAACGTCTAATATCGAACACAATTCGAGGATGCTTGAGTCTGTGAACGCCAGCTCAGAAAATGCAATAGTAGATGTGGTTCTAAGTGATATGTCTGCTCCCTGGGATCAAACCACTGGATTTGGGAAGAGAAGTCTAAGTGATCCCTATAACAGGATGGTGAACACCAGCGGCATTAGTTTCAGAGATCATGCAGGTAGTATGGTATGTCAACCAGATCAGCCGGGAAACTATTGCGCTGAACCATATTACCAGGATCTTTGCCGCGCAGCATTGAGCTTCAGTCAAGAAGTTCTCCGGACCGGTGGCCATTTCGTCTGCAAATTCTACCAAGGCGCTGAAGATAAGGTCTTGGAGGGACTTCTCAAAGACCTATTCTACAAGGTCTATCGTCTGAAACCGGAATCCTCACGCAATGTAAGCAAACTGTTAACCTTGTGGTGTATTGCGAATATGCTTTGGCGTAGGCTAAAATAACACCAACACTACTGATCATTGAGCAGGAATCTAAAGAATCATATTTTATTGGTTTCGGTCGGAAATAAGAGGGCTGCAAAGTCAACATCAAATTATCATATTATGCTCCGAAATTAGACCGTTCAGTCGCATTTACTGGCCGCATTGAAGGTTCAATCAACCGCACGCACTCCTTGCCCAATTGTCAATAGGGATGGGATTTAATTTATCTCCTCCCCTGAATTCGAATCATCGTCCCATTGGATGTCTGCAACCGACGCTTCTGCTGTCGCTTGCACCTTGTAAAGCGTCAGCTTCCTGCGTTCGAAACTTGTTTCCATGATGAGGGATAGAAAGATGATAGACAGACCTCCTTCAGACCGCTCAGTTCTTCTACATACCCTGGCTCATTTAAAGCTTTTAAGACAAAATCCCAACCGCCTCGTTTGTAGCCATAAATAACATTGTCTGAACAAGCGCTACAACACTTGTAGCTCCTACCTACAACTGGAACATTTTCGAATGTCGAAAGGAATCCTCTGATCTGATGTGGCACAAGTCCAAGAGGGTGAGTTCCTGTGTCATCATTTCGCGAGATCGGAGCAGGAGCTGCAGCACCCAGAGGATGTTGGAGAAGGGAAACAAGCAGCTCCACTAGTAGAGCTGAAGCGATTGCAGCCACCCCAGGACGAGTCACGGTACACTGTTGATCAAGCGTCTGGTCCCTGATAGACTGCCGCAAGATTAGTTGAGTGTTATACGGCCCCCGAGTCATTACTCACATTCATTGGCGCAACCACATCGTTGCAGAAATAGCAGCCAAGTTCTGACAAAGAATCCACGTCTGTCTTGACACCATGTCGCATGACTACAAAAGAGTCGAATCCAAGTGCTGCATTCATGACTATCTTGCCGGCTGCTTTCCCCATGACTGTTGGCAGCCAGCGTGATTCTCGCGTGTCCATTAGAAGAAATATGACATCGTGCTCATCTATTAGTCTCTGAAGTAGCTGGAAGTCTTCTTTACCTTTTTCAATATCGATGACTGGGTGTCCGACCATTGGTACAGACAAAGCATGGCCAGTGGATTCCACACCGGGATAAATATCTGATAAAGCCTGAGAGGCGCGGTATGCCTTCTTGGCCCCTCCGTCCAGGCAATCTGTGAATTTGTAGAGTGGCTGCCGCACGGGATTGGAAAATGATACAGAGCCATTATCAACAAAAGTGATTCGATAAACCCCCCAGCCCTGTAAAATAGTAAGACATGTATACCTGGTTAAGGGTACGCCAGACTTCTATACCATTAGATTTCTCGCAACGTAGCTTCCCAGTGTCCCTGCCCCAAGGAGAAGACACCTTGTATGCTTAATTTTCTCGAGGTCTAGATTGGGACTAATCCGCCATTTCATGAGTTTGAGGTTGAGATCAACCGACTGGTCAGCTAGCCTAAAGACCGTATTAGCGATTATCGTAAGAAACCTTCGACAATTGATACAATGATGATGTGCCTACTTGCCTCTTAGGATCAAGGTATTCGGTGAGATTGACAACCCGACTGCTCAATTTACCACCGGGGCCGCGCTCCCATCCAGTCACCTTCGGCACGTCGTTATATAGATGTTCGGGACTCAAAGTACTTGGTGCTGGGAGATCCTGCCACTCTAATGTCAACACCAGACTTCGATATTGACCCCGGCTATATTGTGCATCACGGTATCTTAACACTTTGATCTTGTTGAGGCCCCATCGTCTTTTGGCAAGCACGAGAAGATTTCTGAGCATCCAGCCGGGTGCATCATCGTAGTTTGAAGGGTCTGCAAAGCAGACGAAACGGTCTTCAAAGCTTGCCCCCTCAAAGAACCCACTTTCATAGGCGGAGAGGGGAGCAATCCTCCAGCATGGGCAATCGTAGATCAACGATTTTGTCCCTATCTCGGTCATTCCTGATCTGTTTTCGAGTGTACTTTCAGAGACCCTCCTGGCCAAAAAAAACCCTCGCTGGCAGTCATCTACAACAGAGCTCCACGTCTGAACTGCCACCACGAGCGTGGAAAACTCAGCATCGGATAAACAGGCAGTATGTCTGGTCCCTATTTCAAAGCGACCGGAAATGACGCTGCTCTCAGTCTCTTTAAGATGGGTCCACGAAGGACTCGAATGCAGAGCAGGAAATGCAAACCAATAGTGAAACTTGTACTTTTTAAGATCCGCGTACGATAATATGATGAAGAAAGAAAGTAGAGATGGGCATGCGTAGATGCTGCCATCGCATATTGCATCCCATAACTGACATTTTCGTTTGTCAATGTTATACCAATGATGCTGTATGCGCGGTACTCACCATTTTAGCGGACTGTTGAAGTATATGAGCTTTATCAATATTGGTGTACTCTTCCATTGTATTGACATTCTTGATCGTGCCTTCAGCTCGGTAATATCCAGTTGGTGTCCTGACCAATGAGCAGCTGGTTAGAACTTTGTCATTTGTATATAAACGGTGACGAAATATTCTAGATTGAACTCACTCGGTGCTTGTGAGGGCGTTACCATGAATTTGCATTCGACAAGAGGCATGGGGGGGGTCTACAGGACGAATCTCATAGAGACCAATTACTGTGCGAGCAGCATCGTCAAGTTTGTCATGGTTGATCTTCAGGGTTGCCAAAGCAGTATAGAATGGTAATTCTATATCCGATGCGAATGGAGTATATCTCATGATTAGGCTTGTCTTCTTTCAGGGAAAATGATAAGCTTGGTTCCGTCCTTTGATGTGAGGCAGTACCAAGTAGGACCATAGTCCACACTTAAAGAGTTTCGATCTAGTGATAACTGATTATTCTTCTGGGTTGGTAGCGATGAAAATGAGTAAGGCTAGGAAAAATAGCAAGGACAGACTTTTTTGATAGTCACTCTACAGCCAAGCCCATAATATTGGATGAAGTATAGTGGTTTGTTGTTAACTGTATCTTGAGCGGGGCAGCAAGCGCTCGGTCCTAAGATTGTTCGGGGGCCACGGAGTATTACTCCGTGTCTAGTGCATGTAGCCCCCCTCCTTTGACCCAACACCATTTCACCTCCTTGCAACCAAGGTGAGTACCTATTTTCACCATTCTGCCAGTAGAACATGGGAATACACCAGGGTGAATTATTACTAGAGGCCGACCCAAGAGTGCAACTTGCCGGGCTATCATGGCATGTATTCCGCATTTACTAAGTCCTTAATGTATGTTTATGTTAGTTAAATTATGAAAATAAAACTCCAGTGTAAACCCATCTCCCACCTGCACGGCTTTAAGAAAGTCAACCCGTCATGTACAGCTCGGATCTCCACTCGATGTCCTCTTTTTACCAGCGCTAGGCCAAGCAACTAGGCATCTGATACTGTCACTGAACGGGCACAATTCCCAAGAATCTTTCTCATCCCTGGTCGCATCGAGACACCGGCCGAGTATGGCAACATATGGCCATATCTAGAACGGTGGAAGAAAGAAGGGATACCCGCCGTTCTTTACCTTGAAAACATTTAGAAGGAAGCTGTACATGCCAAGAAGCACAGAACCCCAGATGACCACAGCTACTTGTTGCGCCTTCGTGTCAGCAATACGGGGAACCTTCATTGCCAATGCAATAGTCGCAAAGGAAAGGACAGCATCTGCAAGAAAAGGACCTTATATCAGCACCAGGAAAAATATTGGTGACATAACAGGACAATAGATAAACTTACAGATAGCAGCGATAATCTGTGTTTCCATACCAAACTGGTTTGAAAACCCCCCTGCAAAATAGCTGATACCTCCCTTACCATCCCCTGCAACATATGGGACTTTGCGGATATGGTTGAACATATGACCGCTTGTAAATAAAAGTATGGCTATCAGGCTGAAAGCAGCCCACAAGTTCCGGTTTCGTACAATTGGTAGAATATAAGGCGATAAAATAGTGAAAAGGGTTATTGCAGCCATCAATATCGTAACAACCGAGACAATCCGCATGTAGTTAATCGGGCGAACAAGAGGCGGTTTCGGCCCCTCTGGGAGATGACGGTTAATCCATGTATATAGCTGGTCGGCGGAGATGGGACTGCAGGTAGGTCAGTCAGTATCAATTGAACAATTGGTGACTCTTTCAGTTAGTTACCCGCTGAAGTCAAATCGCAAAGGAGCGTCGTCAACCTTTGCAAAGGGACCAATAGTCGGAGGGAAGACAAGGAGGACAGGTGCAGTTTGAAGCATTAGCTTTTGAAACGCATAACAAATTAGTTTGTAATATCAATCCATTCATGCGTATACAAGCTACATACCTTCTGGAAGGTCCCTTTCCCATTGCTGAAATCAAGTGTAGCGAAAAGCATCCTTAGTCCATTAGGCTTTGAGCCTTTGTTCCAACTCCGCGCTATGAGCTCCCATTCTGGCTGAAATTCGCGACAGAGAATACACCCATAGCGAGCCTCCGCGGCAGTCAAAAGAACTGCGATGTGATATTCGCGAGGTTTTGCTGTTATATCTTCGTATGATGAGTCATCAAGTTCGATTGGAGCGACGCGAGAGAGTGAATGGTATCGTTCAAATTTTTCCGTATCGGGGACACTGCAGAAAGCAATTGGGATTATGCAGATAAATGACACAAAGAGACTGAGAAGCTTCATTTTGGCATGGCAGTTTGGATAATATAACTGTCGGCACAGGGTGTAGGAAGATGACGGATCTGCAACCCTTGATAATAATTGGCCATGTACTATGTGGATGGTCAAGATATATATAAGTAGTCCGGAGCAGTTAACAATTGCTATCCGGCCATTTACTTGATAGGTGTCCACAACTCTGGCTGGATCATAAGGCGGGCCGGTGTGTAAAGTACTACTATCGCTAGTACTACTAGTACTGCCGGGGCGGTAAGCGGGAAGAACTGCCGTAACGCGTGGTTGCCTGTTGTTTATGACCAGATGTATAGTTCTTTACAGAAAGTTTGTATAATCCCGGTTGCCGGGCCTATTCGGGTGTTCAACTTATTATACTAATATATATATATATTTATATAGATTTAAAATATAATTTTAAAATTAATATATATAATAATTTAATAATTTATCTTATTAAAAATTATTTAATTTAATAATTATAAAACTTTAATATTTTATATATTAGCTATTTATTTTAATTATTATTTTTATTTTTTTAATATATTATTCAGTATTTTTTTATATATAAATATTAATTTAATTTTATAATATATATAAAATCTTTTAAAGAATATTTTTTTTATAATATTCTTATCAGAAATATTTTTAATTAAAAAATTAATATTATATACTTCTTCTTTTAAAAAAATTATATATATTTAGTCAGATTAAGATTAAATAAATAAAATAATTAATTTATAATTTTTAAAATATAATCTTAAAATTATTTTTTAATTTTATATATAAAATATATTAAGATATTATCTTATATAAATAAAAGCTTATTTTTTTAATCTTTATATTAATTTTAGATAGAAATTAATTAAGTATTTTAATATTAAAATTTATAATATATTTAAATTTTTTATCTTTAAAATTATAATTTAAATAAATTAAATCTAATTAATTTAAATTTTATATTATTATTTAAATTATAATCTAAGTATTCTTATTCTTTATATAAGATTAAATATAGACTTTTTTTATTTTTTATTATATATATTTAATCTAAAATATTATTAATTATAATAGCTGATTTTAAGTTTAATTAAATATTTATTTAATTTTATAGCGTTATATTAATTCTTTAAAATATAATTTTTATATTTTATAATTTATATAAGCTATTTCTTAATATATTTAGATAATAATTTAAATTATTTTTAAGTTTGTTATTATTATATCTTAGCTTTTTAATAATCTAAATTAGTAATATATAATTAATTATTAAATTAAGATTTTTTATAAATATTTAATAAATTTAAAAAAGATCTTTTTTAATAAATTAAATAATATATTATATATTTTTATTAATTTTTTTTAAATAGTCAGAATATAATCAAAAGATATTATTAAATTTTAAAAATATATATTTTATTATTAAATAAATAATCTATATAAGATATTTTAATTATTTTATAATCTTAATTAATTTATAGCTACTATACTAAAAATCTAGAATATAAACTTGATTAAATAACTTTAGCTTATAATTTTATTTTAAATTTAAATTTAAAAAATATAAAGAATATCTGATTATAATAATATTAATAATTAAAGAAAAAGAAATAAATAGTTATATTAATTAAAAAATATATACACAGTCTGATTTTAGTGTGATTATACAAACTTTCTCTAAGCTACTGTATGAAGCTAGTTCACCTCTTTCCCCCTCTCTTTCTGTACCCTCTCCTCTACCTAACATCAGAATACGAGGCAATCATTTGCAAATATAGCTTCGGAGATATCTGTACCAACTGTATTATATCACTGAAGTGGATTCTCAGGGGTGTAGGGGCTTCTGAACATTTTACTTATATATAATCTAAGACACAGATACAGAATACTAGTAATAAATAAAATAAGTATTTTTTAATATCATAATATTAATATTCTAAGTATTTAATAACTTTTATCTAGTAATTATTAATAGTATTTTTTTTAAAAATTTATTAAAATATATGTTTACTTAATCAGAGATAAAATAATTATATTTTATTTTTAATAAGCTAAAAATAGAATAATCTTTTATTTATAAATTTAATTATATTAAATTTTTTTATTTAAAATATAATTAATTTTCTCAATTAAAAATTTTAAAATAAGTATAAATTAAAGTTATATTAAGTATTTAAAAATTTAAATATATTAATATATTTAAGCTGATTTTTTTATTTTTTTAATTAAATTTTAAATTTTTAATAAAATATATTTAATTAATTTATATAATTATTTTAATTAATCTATCTAGTATCTATTATTATATTTTCTAGAGATAAATAAATATTCTAAATTTTTTTATTTATAATATAATTATAAATAATATAATATTAAATAAAAAAATATTTTATTTATTAATATTTATCAAATTTTTTATAATTCTAATAACTTCCTAATTAATTTTATATAATATAATAAAAATATTTTAATATATAATATTTTCTTTAATTATATATAAAGAATATTTATATCAGATTACTTACTTAATTATCTTAGTAATAATAATATATTTTATTTTAATAAAGCTCTGAGTAATAATAGCTTATTTTTTATTAATTTAATAAATAATAATTAATTTTTTTAATCTTATATTAATATATATTAAATTTATATATATAATAAAATATTCTTTCTTAATTTTTTTAATAAGAAATTTAATTTTATAGCTCTTTATGATTTTAAGATATCTTAAAATATATTTTATAATAGATAAATAAATCTAGCTTAAAGAATTAAATATTAGAATAATTAATTAATTAAAATATAATATCTAATTATATTCTGTATATTAAAAATATTAATTCTTTAATTATTATTTTAAATATTTTATAATTCTTTTTATTTAATTATAAATTATTAACATTAAATTAAATATTTATTTTATTAATATATTAATAGATTTATAATCTATTATTTTAAATTTTTTAAGAATTTATTTAATATAGATTTTTTAATTTATCTTAATTAATTAATTTTCTTTTAGATAAATCTGATATCTAGAAGCTTTTGAATTAAGTTAGAATTAATTATTAAATAAACTTTTTTTAATTTTTTCTTAACATTATAGATCTTTATTTTTTTATAATTAAAAATAAAAATATTATTAATACATAAAATAATAATTATTTTTTATATATTAATAAAAATACTAGAGTTAGCAGTAATTAATTTAAATCTAATATTTTTAAAAAATTTAATTATTTTATAATTTTATAGATTAATTAATCATTTAAATTTATTTAAAGATTTTCTTAATTTTAGTACTATATTTTTAATTACTCTATAATTAAGTTCTTAAAATTCTTAAGATATTTTTATATAATTAGACTTATCTAGCTTTAAATTAATAAAGATTTTAATATATTTAAAAAATAGACTTTATATCTTAATCTTATTAATATTATTCTTATAATTCTGAGATTATTTAGATAAAATATTAAAATAAATATTTTATTAAAATTACTCTTTAATTACTTATTTTCTCTAATTATTAATCTTATTTTAAATTAATTCATCTCTCTATTAATATTAATCTTAATATTAAAAATTTAATATATAAGAAAGATAATTTCTTCTGCTTTTTTTTTATATAATTTTTTAAATTTTAACATTAATTAATATAATAAGTTTTTTATATAATTTTAAGTGATTTAGATTTATAAATCTAATTATTAACTATTTTATTATGGAATCTAGATATTTAAATATTTAATTTTATAAAATGTTTTTTAATTACTTTATATTTATAATCTTTTTTTTTAAATTCAGAAGTAAGAATAGAAATGATCTTAATATATATTATATTAAATAATTATCTATATCTTTTAAAGTAAAATATTTAATATCTTTTTTCATTTTTTTATTTATTTTTTTAGATTATTAACTCTCTAAGAGTCTTATAAACAATTGTTATAAATATTTATTATATTTAGATTAAAATCATTTAATCTTTAATTCTTCTTAGAGAATTTATTCCCAGAAGTTATAATCTCTCTCTTACTTTTAATATTATTATTTAAAATAATAGAACTGTTTTTATTAATTATATTAATAATAATAAAATTATTCATATTAGCTGCAGCAGCTAATTATTTAATAAAATATAAAATAATTATTATTCTTTAAATAAATTATAAAATATCTGATTAATATCTGAATAGTATTTTAATGTCTTTTTATAAAATTTAGAATTTATAATAAATCTTATTATATTACTGCTCTTTAATATAATAATATATTATTTATTATTTTTTTTATATTTAACAAATATTTCTTTAGATATATAACTTTTAAATTTATCCATATTCTTATAATAATATAGTACTCTGTATTCTTAAATTTATAAATATTTAATATTAAATTAATAGTTAAATTAAAGTTTAAATAAAATCTTTAATTTTTTATTAATTTATTTTAAATTCTTTATAATAATTATATAGTTTTTCAGATAGTTAGCTGTATTTATAATCTATTTTTAATATACTTAACTAATCTTTGATTTAATTAGTAATATATATATAATTTTTAAAATAATTTAATTAAATTATTTAATTATATTATTGTAGACTAATATCTCTGTTTTAATAAATTTAAACTTAATATTTTTAGATTAATCTTAAAGAATTAAAATAATAAACTTCTTTATATTATTAATATAGATTATTATAAATATTCTTTTTACTTAATATTTTATATATTAGAGCTAAATATCTAATTATTTTTAAATATTTTTAGATTTTTAAGATTTTATAATATATATCTAAGAAAAGCAGCTATAATTATTAATTAGAGAAAAATAATATTTTTAATTTATTTTTTTATACTTTAAGTTCCAGAAGTCTATATAAATATATTTAAAAATTTAAATAATATATTAAATAGATATATAACTCTCTTTCTTAATTTATTTTATATAAATATAAATTTTATATTTATTCTTAAGTAGTTAATTTCTCTTTTTAAGCTATAAATTCCTTATATCTAAATAAAATATATATTTATTAAAATAATATCTTTTAAAATATTTAGAATATTAATATATTAAGATCTTCTTTTTTATTTTAGCTATTTCTTTAGAAATTATTAAATATATATAATATTTGTAAGAATAGTAATTCTTATAACACTTGTGATATATTATATTATAAGAAATACTTATACTATAGGGACAGCTTTTTATAAAGTAATTATACTAATATAATATATAACTTATAGAACTTTTATAAATATATTTCTTTATAAAAGAAGCTAGATAAAAGACTAGTAATAAATATTTTAAATAATATAAATCTTATTATAATTTTATAATAAATAGATTTTTTTATATTATCTTAATATATATTTTTATAATTTTATTATATAAAATCTATAAGATTATTTATAAAAATTATATTTATATAAAATATTAGATATTATATTTATAAGAATTTGTTTAATTTTTTTAAGATTAACTGTAAAATCATTATAAAAAAAAATTAAAATAAATATAATTTTATTATTTTCTAAAAACTAATATAAATAATTAAATATTTTTTAATAAATTATAGAATTAGAGCAGAGACTTGAAATCTTTATAAATAAAAAAAAATCATAAATTTCTAAGTAATTCTTATATTTTATTTAGATAATTAAAAAAGACTAATTTATATATATATTTTTTATAAAATAATAAATATTATAATATTTATAATTATATTATTTTTTAATTATTTATTATTTAGTAAAAGTCTATTATAGAGATTAATAATTAAAATAAAAATTAATAAATATAAATTATAATAATTTATCTGAATTATATATTTAATAATTTATAAAAAAATAAAATTATAAAGCTTTTTTAAAAAAATAATTAAATAAATTCTTATAAATTTGTTAAAATATAGCTAAATAATTCAGAGAATTATAAATAAAAAATGTAATTATAATTTTTAAGAGTAATTATTTATAAAAAAAAAGAACTTTATATATTTATAATATTAAAAACATAAAAATAGAGCTAGATTATAAAATATAGAAATTAAATATTATATAATTATTTTTATTTTTTAAATTCCTTTTATAAAATATAAAATAAAAGATCTGTAAATAATTAGATCTTTTTATTATTAAATAAGATCTAATTATATTATTTATAAAATTAAGATTAAGTATTAATTAATAAAGCAAGAAGACTAATTATATAAAAAAATATTATTATTTATAACTTAGATAAAATAATCTAATAATTAGAATTATTATAAAAGACTTTTATAAAAAATTATTTTATAATTAAATATATTAGAAATATTTATACTATAAGATTTTATATTACTATTTATAAGAATAATAAAATATTTTAACTATAAAAAATAAGATTATATAATAAAGAATTATTATTAATATAAAAAAGAATTCTAAAAAATAATTTATAGTCTAAATAGATTATAAAAAATTAATTAATATATTTTTTATAATAAATTTTATATTAAGATTATAAGAATAATTACTTGCGCAGAATAAGACTAATCTACTTAAAAAAATTAATATCTTAATTAATATAAATATAAAAATAAATCTAATATCTGCAGTATTAATAAAAATTATAGAATAATTAATAATATTTATAAAAACTTTTATAAGATTATTAAATAAGAATAATATTTAATTAAAAAAATTATAATATTTAAAATAAATTTTATAAATATAAAAAATAACTATAAGATTTATAAAAGAATTATTATTATAATATCTAATATAAAGAAAATTATATTAGATATATTATAAATCTGAATAAAGACTTTTATTATAAAGTTTTATTAATATTATTTAAGACTTTATAAAAAATAATAAGTTAAAATATATTATACTATTATAATAAAGTTTCTTATAGAGAAGCCAGAGATTAAATAATTATAAATTATAATCATTATATTTATTTATATTAGATTTATTTATAAAAAAATAGATTTAGAAATATTTTTAAAGTAACTTTATAATTTTAAAATAATACTTATAAAAAATAAAATAATAAGCTGTTTATCTTTCTTTATAATTAAATATTAATCTAAAAATTAATCTAAAAAGAGATTATAAATTAAAAATCAAAGTAATTTATAGAATATTATTTATAAAATAGAAAATATTCCAAGAGTATTTATAAGAATATCTTATATATAAATAGATCTAATATTTAAAATTATTTATCAAAGTATTAATTCTCTTTATAAAAAAGAAAAATAAAGAAATAATAAAAGTATCTTAAAAATTATTTTTTAAATTATTAAAGTCTTATTTAATTACTTAAATAATAAATTTATAAGTTTTTATATATTAGACTAGGATTAGTAAAAAGTAAGTCTAACAATTTATATTCCTAATTCTTTTTAATTTTATTATTAAATATAGAATAAAATATTTTAATTTAATAAATAAATTCTCTAAAATATCTACTGAGAGTTAAATAAATTTCATTTTATAAAAGAAGCTTTTAACTCTGATTTAGAAATATTTTATAAATATATTATCTTTAATAATTAAAGATTTAATTAAAGTAAAATCTCAGTTTAAATATTAAGATGTATAAAATTATTCTGAATTTAATATTTATATAATATTAAACTTGAAAAATCTTAATAATTAAACTAGTATAAAGACAGCTGACTGAATTACTTAAAAAGATTTATTTTTTAATTTAAAATATTATAAATATATACCGCGAAAGTTCTATATTTAAATAAAAATAATTTTAAGCTTTAAAAAATAATTTTATACTTATAAAATAAAGGTTCTAGGATACAGCAGTAAATTATTACTATTTAATAAAAATAATTAGAGTAAAGAAATTCGAGTATTAATATTATAAATTATATTTATTTTAAAAACTATTTATATATTTTATCTTTAGAGATTTTATATTAGATTCTTATTTATCTATATTATAATATTTCTTGAAAAAAAAATATTTAAAAGAATTTATACAGAAGATTTCCTTTATAAACAATTTATTAAAATAGATTCTATAAGAGTATGGTATAATATATCTAAATATATTTAATATATTAAAAGAATACTGCTCTAAAGTATTACCTATATATTATTATTAAATTCTTATTAATATTCTCTTATTTATTTGAAGAATTATTAATAAAGTTTATTACAAAACTATCTTTAATTAACTAATATAAAAAGATTATTAATATTATTCTTATTATTATTATTAATTAATCTTTTAAATATTCTTTTGCTGTTCTATTTATAATAACAGCCGCAGATCTTGTCAAACCATTTTATATAAAAACTAGGCTTATTTTTGAATTCTTTAATAATAATATATGAGATTAAGATTTTATTTTTATAATTAAGTTTTAATTAAATCTAATCTATAATAATTTTATTATCTTGAAGTTTTTAATAATATTCTATTGACAAGTTAATAATTAAACAGAAAAAATAAATCAGATATTAAAATATTATTTATAATATTATTTTTATAAATTTAAGATTAACTAATCAGTAATACTGTTAACTATATAATTTACTTATAATAATATAAATAATTTAATTATGAATCAGTCTTTTTATAGTATTTTATATAATTGTTTTTCAGATTTCTATATTAAAATTAAAAATAGTTTTTAATAATAAAAGGATTTAGCTATATAAGATAGAATTCAAAGATTTTAAAAAAATATTAAACTAACTTTAAAGAAAATAGGAGTCAGCTATTAACAAATAAGAAAGGTATTATAATAAATACTAAAAACTATTTTATTAAAAAAAAACAGACTTAATTAAGCTGTTAATTTAAAATTTAAAACTTAAATGATTAAGAAATCTTACTTTAAAGTTTATAGAAATCTTTTAAATATTCAAATATGTTAAAATTTAAGTATATTAATTATATTTTTAAAAAAATATAAATCTATAATATCTTTTATATTTTTTTTAAAAATTGTAAAATATAGAACAAAATTATAAAGAACTATTTCAGATATTTAATTTAAATAATAAAAATAAATAAAAAGTTAAAAAATTCAAAGATTATTAATATTATAGCAACTGAGACCATTATTTCATTAAATAAAAAAATAATTAAATAAATAAAATTAATAAAGCTTTAGTATAAGTATAATAAATATATAAAAATCCATTTAAGAATTAATATTATTAAACAAATATTGATTATATTAAAAAATAATAAAATGTAGAGAAATTATTACTTAATTATTTATAATATTTCATTTTTATATTATAGATATTATAACCTTTGTAGAACTTATAAATCTTATTATTACATAATTAAATATGTTAATAAATATATATTATCTTATTAGAAAATATTCAATTATATTTGATTATTATTTTTAATTATCTGTTATTTAAATAATATCAAAAATCAGATCTTAATTATAATTTATAACTCAGGAGTAAATATAAAAAAAACTTTTAAAAAGAATTTAAGAATTTATTATTAAACTATTATTATTATTTTTATCATCTAAAAAATTTAATATATTTGTATTAGAGTACTATATATATACAGATGTTTTTATAAAATTAAGAAAATACTAAAATATAGAAATCTAATTTATATATTTATTATTATCTAATAAAAATTGTAACTAGGATTTATTCTTATAAATCTATCAAGTACTAAGATTAAAATATAGAATTAATTATATCAGAAAAGTATAATAAATAATAATAAACTTATTATATTCAATAATATATTTTTATAAAATTATTAATAATTCTCTTCTAGAATTAGTAATATATATTCTTACTTATATATTTTAAAATTTTAAAATCTTTTATAGAATGTTTATAAATATAAATTCTTTCTATATTATTAAAAAGATTCAAGATTTTTCTATAAATTATTAGTTTAATATTATTATTTTAATACTCCTGTTCTAATAATTTAGCAGTCTATTTAATAATATAAACTAGATTATAAATATCTTTTAAGATTTTAATTATTATTTAAAATAAATATCAGTCTATATACTATATACTAAAGATATATAATATATATTAATTTATATAGTTTCTTTTCTTTAAAACAGAAGTAATATAGAATAAAGATTTATATATCTATAAAATATTTAATATTATACAGTGCTTTTTTGACAGAACTATAGTTAAGATTAATATAATAAAAATAATATATATAAAAAGTATAATATATTCTAATAAATATATATTACTTAGATTTGTAATTATAATAAGATATTATATAGTATTCATAATTAAAAAAAAACAGGATCTAATAAGATAGAATAAAAATATTAATTTGTTAATAATTATATAAAGAAAATAAAAGAAAGTATTAAAAAAGAATAAATAATATAATAATTAAAAAGGAAATAAAAGAGAAAGAGAATAATATCAGAGAAAGAAGCTCTTATTTGTATTAGTATACTTTTTCTTATATTATTATTTACTATAAAATATAAATAATATAAATAATATAAATAATATAAATAATATAAATAATATAAATAATATAAATAATATAAATAATATAATTTATTTTATATCTATTCTAACTATAACTTTCTATTATCTATCTATTATAAGTCTCTTAGAATACTAAATTTAATTATATTATTATTTAATAAAGATCTGCTGTCTTCTTTCTATTTAATAATTATAAAATTGTTTTTAATATTTAATCTAGATAGCTTAATTTAGTAAAAAGATATTATTTATAATAAAATAAATAAGTCTATAATAATTATAATTATTTAAATAAGATATTATAATACTTAGTAGAGTTATAAGATTATCTAGCAGAATTATAAGATTATTAATAATAATCCAAATTCTTTGTATTAGTATAAGAAAAGAATATTTTATAATCTATTATTACTAATTCTTAAGAATCAGTCTATTTTATAAATATAGACTATCTTTGTCTTTATTATATAAATCTACAATATTTAGTGATTAATCTCTTATATAGTCAACAGGCCCTCTATCCTGAAAAGTAGATCCTATTATAATTAAGATAATTTAATTTTTTGTTTATTTTTAGAGAATTTATTCTTAGAAGTTATTCTTTTCTTTCTTATTTTGAATTTTATTATTTTACTGAATATAAGATAGTAGAGTGGCTAACAGTCAGAATAGAATAGATTAATAGAAAAATTTATATCTGCTATCAGGATTAATCTTATATCTAATTATAGAACAGGTAAAAATATAATAATTAATTATTTTAATTATTTTTAATTATTTTTAATATTAAGCCTAATTTACTATATGATTATATCTCTTTAGATTTTAGCTTAATTAGGATATATTTAGATTAATCTCTTTTTATTTTAATTATTTATATTTTTATTAATAATTTATATAAAATAAACCTTCTTAATCTTAAAGATAATTAAAAAAATAATATATTTTATTTAATACTATTCTAATTTATTCAAGATTATCTTAAATAATAATAAAAATTAAGCTTTTAGTAAAAAGCTTCTCTTATAATATAGAATAATAATAATTAATAAATATATATATTTAAAACTTTGTTTTAATTATATATTACTTATAAATTATTAATATTCTTTAAATAATTCTCTAAGGTTAATAAATATTTTAATAGACTTTTTTATATAATAATATTTTAATTAATTAATTATTTTACTGACTTAAAAAATCTTCTAAGTATTTATTATAAATCTGGATAATATAAATTATTTATATTATTTAATTATAATATTCTGTATTATTCTGTCTACTTAATTTATTTAAAAATCTATATTTTGTAAAACTTATAATAGAAAGGTTTAAATAGTATTCTAAAAAGATTTATAAAAGATTTTTATAGATTTTTGTAAGGGATGATATCCGCGGGATATGCATACTTACAAGGGTGAAGCCTGCCTCCTCCCGGGTGTACCTGAGTATATATATGGGATTCTAGGGGTCCGCAGGTAACTGCGGGTAATGTTAGCCTTTTGGCTCAGTGGCAACAGCTCTCCTAGGTTGCGGTCTTACAATTCTATTATTAAAAAAATATATAATAAAGATTATTTATAGAGACTTTTTCTACAGAATTTTTTAAAAATTATTTATAAAGGTTTTTTATAAAACTTTTGTAGAAATTCTTTATGAAAAGCTTTTATAGATAGCTTCTACAAATTTATTTTATATAATAATTATTAGATATTATATAATCTTACTTATAAGGAAGATTATAAGATATTTTTAATAAAAGTTTATTATTATTATATAATTTTAATATATATAAATATAAAAGATTATATTTTTACTAATATATATTTAAAAATAAAATAATATTATATTAGTAAAACCTTTCTGATTCTTTATTTTTTTTATTACTTATATAAACAAGTAGACTACTATAAATTAATTATAATTATTAAATCTATTTTTAAAAAAAGATTATTAAATTTTCTTTCGCTATTTTATAAATTTTTATGAATTATAATAATATTCAAACAGAGAATAGCTTTTTAATTTATATTATTTTTTTTAAATCTTACTATTAAATATATTATAAGATATTAGAAAATTATCTTATATTCAGCTCTTCTAAAAAACATTTTTATTTTTTATAATTAATAATAGATATCTGTTTTTAATCAGATTATCAGACTTATATTTAAGATTAGAAATTATTTTTTAATTTAATTAAGAAAAGATAATAATAATATAGACTTATTTTTAAGAAGATATATTATTATTTAATAAAACTTTTTATATTTTTTATACTATATACTTATATATTTTATAATATTTAATAATTAATAATTTTAGAACTAGTTTTATAAGTTATTATCTTTATAAGAGCTGTAAGAAATAAATATTCTAATTTATCTTTAAATAAATTATTAAATATATATTAAATAAAAATCTATTATAGATATATAATCTCTAACAGTATTTTTATAAATATTAATCTTAAAGTCTTATTTTTATATAAGATTTCTGGACTTTTTAATAAATTATTATTATTAATATTTATTATATTATCTCTAGGTCTTTATTATTTATAATAAAAAAATCTTTTTAATTAAGTATTATATTTTTTTATTATCTATTATCTGCTAATTTAAATTATTTAGTATATTTAATTTAAAAATAATTTATCTTATTATTCTAATATTCTTTGAAATATCTACTCTTCTTTATTAGATATAAATTAAAGAATATTTTTTAAAGCTATTAAAAAAGATATATATTTAATTATTATTAAAGTTTTCAGATAATAGATATATATTAATTATAATTAATTATTAAAATAGTTCAGATCAGAAAGTATTTTTAATTTTAATTAAATATTTTTTAATAAAGAATATAAATTATTATAAGATTCTGTTAAATTTCTAATTAATATTTAAATCTTATATTAATAAAAATCTAATTAAGATTATCTTAAAAATTCTGTAAAAATATAAATTTATTTATTAATTATTAGATATAACTATTAATAATATTATTATATTTAGTATTATTATATTAAAACTTCAGACCTAATTTAATCGGAATATTTATTTCTATAATATTTTAATAAATGTTAATTTTATAAATATTATTTCAAGTTATTATTATATTTATTATTATATTTATATTATTTAGTTTTCTATTAATATTTTTCTTCAGAAACTCTAAATTAAGATTATTAATAAAATTATTAAATATATATAAAAGAATAATAATAAAAGACTTAAGATCTTTACTAATATCTTTTAAATAATTAAAAAGATATATAATAAAGATTATCTATAAGAGATTTCTATAGAATTCTCTAGAAATTATTTATAAAAATATTTTATAAAATATTTCAAAAATTATTTATAAAAGTCTTTTATAAATAGTTTTTATATATTTATTTAATATTTTTTATTTATTATTCTGATTTTTAATAATAGATTAAGAAGATTATATAATTTATAAATTTAAATCTTTAATATTAAAAATATTTCAGTTTATTTAACAGCTAAAGTCTGTTTTAATATATTATTTTTTTAAATTATAAAATCTAATAAAACTTAATCTATTTTATAATTTAATATATAATTAAATTATAATTAGCTATTATAAAGCTTTATATAATACTAAGATTATAATAATATTAATTATCTTTATTTTATTTTAATAAAATAAAAGTAGTTAGAATATCTGCTTAAGTTTTTATCTTTTTTATCTTTTATTTATTAGAGAATAGTAGATCTATAATATATAAGATTTATAATATTTATAATAATCTTTTTAATTATTTTGATTAGTCTATTAATTAACTGATATAAAAATAAATATTTAAAAAAAAAGATTCTTCAGAATCTAAAAAATATATATTAAAAGTAGAGTGGCTTAACCTGACTGTTATATCTTAATCTTAATCTGATCATAATCTGGCGATTAGATTAAGATATAAAAAATTTTTAATTATATAGTTAAGATTAGATTAAGATATAATTATTATTATAATTATTTATATCTGCTAGTTAGAAAAATCAGATATAGCAGATAAATTAATAATTATAAATTAATTTATAATATATATATTCTTTTTATATAGATAATATATAAAATATAATATATATTTAATTATAATATAAATATAATAATATTTTTTAAATATAGTCTACTGTTTAATCTACTTAACTAATTATTTTAAAAAATATATTATATTCTAAAAAAAACTTTTCCAGAATCTAATATAAAAAAAATAAAAAAAAATATAGAATATTTATTTTTTATACTATTTAAAATAATAATTATAATAATATAAAAATTATAAAAATTAAGTCTTTATCTCTATCTAAATATATATAATAATTAAAGACTTAAATAAGACTAGTTTTTTTAATTTTAATAATAATCTATTCTCTGAATTATTTTTAAAATTATTTATATTCTTATTCTTATTAATATAAAAGATAGTAATTATTTTATTTTTTTTTTATTTTTTAAATATAAAAATAATTAAATCTAAATTAAGATTATTAAGTATATTCTAATATTTCTTATTTATAATAAAATAATTAATATATATTTAAAGTATAACTGCTTTAATTATATTAGAATTAAGATAATTTTAATAATAGTAGTAAATATCTTAAGAATTATTAAAAAAATATTTAATATTAATATTATTAATTATAATTAAGAGACAATCTCTAGCTATCTAATAAAGAATAAAAAATTAATTATAATAAAATTTTTAATAAATAAAAATATTAATATATTCTATAATATCTGGAATTATATTAGTTTAATTAAAGATATCTTAAAAAGTTATATATTTTTAATATTTAGATATATTTTAAGTTTTTTATATATCTTAACTATAAATAAGAGTCTCTGATATTTAAAAATATTATAAAAAATCTTATTTAGATTTAATAATAATCCAGAGACTATTAATAATATATTAATTATTAGATTTTAATTAAAATAGAAAGAGAATATTTTCTTAAAAATAGTTTAATATTTAAAATATTAATTAATATTATTATTTAGCTATATATTTTTCTTAAATTTTTTAAGCTTTAATATCAGATCTAGAATAATTATAATTATATAGATATAATCTTTTATTTAATAAATATAATAATAATATTTTTGAAGTTTTTAATATATATTATATAAATTTTTAAGAATCTTTTTCTCAGAGTATCTATTTTCTTTCTAGTCTATTAATTAAATAATTCAGATAATTAAAAAGATTATTATAAATATTATAAATCTTATAAATAATAGACTTACTATTCTCAGAGAGATAGAAAGTAAAAAAAAAAAAAATATAAAAACTTAAGAAGATATTTTATCTATTTTTATTTAATTATAATAAAATAAAAATAATTAATATTATTATATTTATAGTACTGAATAAAACTTTTAATTATTTAATAAAAATTAAATATTTAATAAATTATAAAATAAATTAAGTTCTAGTAAATTTTATAATTAAAAAAAAATAGTAGACTAAGTTAAATTTAAGTTATTAAATAAATAAGAACTTTTTATAATATTAAGAGCTTGTATTTATAAATTATATAATTTTCTAAATTTATAATTAAGAATTAATATAATAAACTAGCTGATAGAAGACTTTTAGAAACTTTTTATAAAAAAGATTTTATATTAATCTTTTATAAATAATTTTTAGAATATATTTTTTTAAGAATTTTTAAAATATTAAAAAAAATTTTAAGATTTTTATTATTATTTTTTTATATATATTTAATAATATTATTCAAGATTTTAATTCAAAGTTTTTGCAGAAGAGTATTAATTATAAACTAAATTATATAAATAAAACAGAAAATATAGTACTAATTTTAAATAATTTTTAAAAAATCAGAATTAATTAAAATATTATAAAACTAAATATTTTAACTAAGTTAAGTTTAAAGTTCAGCTGAGATTATATTAAATATTATATTATTATTACTAGTATTATTAATTATTATATCTAATAACTAATAGATAAAATTATATTTATATAAAACTAATAAAATAATTATAGCTAGATTCTTATTAATATAAAATTTAAATATTAATTAAAAGTCTAGTAAAATCTTATAATAATTTATATCTTTTATTAAAAAATATTTAATTAAATTAAAAAATATTTTCTAATCAGAACTGATCCAGTAGTCTATTATAATTAATATTTATTTAATATTTAAGAATTTTAATAATAATTATATATATATCTTTTTAGATAATTTTATAAAATATTCTTTAATTTATATTTAATTAAAAGAACTTGATTTTTAGTAGAAAAATAAAGTAATAAAATTAATTATTTATTTAAATTAAATATACTTAATAATTTAGAATAATAGATAATAAATAATTATAAAATATAAAACTTAATTTTAAAAATACTATTTATTATAAATTATAAAAATCTAAAGAAAGATAATAATTAAAAAAGATTTATTTTAAAAAAATAAATAAATATTTATAATAACTCTTTACTTAATATCTGACTAATTATTTACTTAGATATAACTAATAATAATTTTTTTTTATAATTTTTATAAAGATAATAGCTTATAGAACTAGTTTCTGAGTTTTTAATTTTTAAATATTATAAAATATAAAAATATATAATATAGTAGATATAAGAAATTTTATTAAAAAATAATATATCTTTCTAAAAATTATTTTATATTATTAATAATTTTTTCTAATTAAAATAAAATAGCGGTTTTTTAGTTTATATATAATTTTTAAAAAAAATTATTTTTTATTATTAATTCTAAAAAATAAAAAGCTTTTTTTAAAAAGCTGAATATAAAATAATCTTTTAATTTTTTATAATATATATAATCTTAAGATTTAAAAAAAAAGAAAAGATCTGATTTAAAAAGCTTATCTTAATTTAAATATTATTATAATTTATAAAAATCTGAGAAACAGAAGAAAAAAACTTAATAATATTTTTTAAAAATAAATTAAATAATTATAATTAACTTATAATTTTAAAACTATTTTATAAATAATAAATATAAAAAAATAAAAGCAGAAAACTCTGTAAAAATAGTTTATTTTATTTTAAAATATAATTTTATATAAATATAATTTATTATATTTTAATATATAGCTAAGACACTTGCTATATTTTATTTATTTTAATAAATTTAATAAATAAAAATTTATATTTAAAATCTAGAATTATAAAATAGTCTCTTCTTTTAAATAAAGCTACTTAAAATATAATAAACTAGAATAAAAAATAGATATTTATAAAAAAAATCTATAAAAAACTTTTATAAAATCTTTTATAAGAGTTATAGTATTATAATATAGATTTAATATATTTTATTTATTTATTTTATTTATTTAATCTATTTAATCTGTTTAATTTATTTAATCTATTTAATTTATTTAATCTACTCTATTCTAATAACTTAATTATTTATAATCTTCTTAACTATTTACTAGTTCTTAATTCTATTAATAGCTCTTTGAGCTATATTTTATTTATAAATCTAAAAATAGTCTGATTTAAAAAAAATAATAAAATAAAAGTAATATATTTATTTCTAATATTTTAATTAATAATTAATATATAATTTTTCTAATATTTTATAATATAATTAAGATATATAGCTAAAATAGAGTAATAATTATATATTTTTATATATATTTTTTATTATAAGAATAATAATTTTATAAAAAGCTGAATTTTATTAATATAACTAGGATTTTCTTATTATTTTTAATAAATAATAATAAAAAAGATATTAATTTCTTTTTTAATTATATTTTTTTAATCTAAAAAGCTTTTTTTTATATATTTTTAGATAATAGTAAAAATAGTCAGATTAATAATTATTTAATCTAAGTATATCTTAATTATATTAGAGCTTAAAAAATATAGTAAATAGATTTTAATATTAAGAATAATTAAGATAGTTAATTGCCTGGTTTTTAGTTATATTATAGTCAGATATAAAAATTTTCTTAATCTAATTATAATCTGGCGGTTAGATATAAAAATTCTAATTAACCTGACCTGACCTGGCTGTTAGCCACTCTAATTAAAAGTTTTATAAATATTATTATTAGACTTCATAAATTAAAGACTATATTTGTATAATTATAGCTATTCTAGATCTTATATTAAAACTAAAAGAATTTTAGAAAAATATCTAACTAGAAAACAATATTAATTAATATTTTAAATATTAAATTAATTTTAAAAAGACCTTTTATTTTTATTATCAGTAAAGCTTTATTATTAATATATTATTTATAATTTTTGATATATTCTTAAATCTGAATAAAATCTTTTATAATATTTTAAAATATTAAAAGTTATTATCTTTTATAATAATATTTAAAAAGCTCAAGATATATCTTAATATTAAAAATATATAGATTATTAAAGACTAAAATATTAAATTAATAATTTTTATAATTATCCTTATATTAATAATTATCTAGAAACTATTATTTATTTTAATATTCTTATTTATCAAAAGTTTTATTATAATTAATTTTCTATTCTCTAATCTCTACTATATAATTAGAGACTTTTTAATTATTATAATTAATAATATTAGTATTAAATAGCTTTTTAATAATTCTTAAGATATTTATTATTATTATTACAGTTATCTATATTTTGAGATTATTAAAGTACTTATATTTTAGATATATATTAATTATCTTATTATTATTAAGAAATATTAGAATATTCTTATTATTTTACTTCAGATTTTATTATATTTATAGTTAAGAATTAAAAAGATAATAACTTAATAATAATCTTCTATATTAGTAAGAATAGAAATATAGATAATCTTAATAATAATTCTAAGAATAGAATATTATTAAAGAAAAAAGATTAAGCTTTTTCTTAATTTAATAATATTATATATACTTAGATATAGATAGATACTTAAGCTATATAATCTCTTTTCTATTATAATTATTAATTAGAATAATAAAAAGAATAACTTAGATATATTATTATAAATTTCTCTCTAGTAGCTTAATCTTATTATATTCAGATTTCTAGTATTATCTATAAAAGTCTAATATAGAATTTACTAGACTACTGGCTGCTAGTTACTGGATTACTAACTACTAGCTGCTGATTACTGACTACTGACTATTAATTAAAAAATAAAAAGAATGAATATCTTATCTTAATAATATATTAATTAAAAATATATTATTGTTAATATATTATATCTATAAAGAGTTTGTATAAATTATTAATTAATTAGTAATTATTAATCTTTTAATTATATCTAATCTTTGTAATCTGTGATTAAGATTAATTAAAGTAATCTTTTAATCCTAATCTATTCTTAATTATATAGTTAAGAGAATTCTTATATTTTAATCTAATTATCAGATTATAGTTAAGATTAGATTAAGATATAGTAACTAGATATAGCCACTCTATAAGATAGTTTATTACTATTATTAAAAATAGTAAAGCTTTTTTTATAAACTATATTAATAAGAATAAAGCTATTCTTATTAGCTGCAGCAGCTGATTATTTTAGAAATATAAAATCAATTAATTTAATTATTAATCTCATTATTTTAAAAATATAAAATTAATTAATTTAATTATTAATCTGATTATTTTCTTTAAAAGATTTATATATAAGTCTGTGATTATTAATTAGAGAATTATAACAAATTTTAAATCTAATTTTAAATCTAATTTTAAATCTAATTTTAAATCTAAGTTTATAGATTAAGAATTACTCAGAGAAATAAGGTTATTTAATAGAATATAAAATAATTACTATTCTTTAAACAAATTATAAAATATCTAATTTATATTAGAACAGTCTTCTAACTCTCTTTTATAAAATTTAGAATTTATAATAAATCTTATTATATTATTATTCTTTAATATAATAATATATTATTTATTATTTTTTTAAATTTTAATAATATCTCTTTAGATATCTAGCTTTTAAGTTTATTTATATTTTTATAATAATATAATACTCTGTAATCTTATATTTATAAATATTTAATATTAAATAAATTATTAAACTAAAGTTTATATAGAGTCTTTAATATTTTATAAATCTTTTTTAAATCTTTATAGTAATGATATAGTTTCTTGAATAATTAATTATATTTATAATCTATTTTCAATATACTTAATCAATCTTTAATATAATTAATAAAATATATATAATTTATCAAGTAATCTACTTAAATTATTCAGTTATACTATTTTAAGCTAGTATTTTTATTTTAATAAATTTCTATTTAATATTTTTAAACTAGTCTTAGAAGATTAAGATAGTAATACATTTTATATTATTAATCTAAATAATTATAAATATCTTATTTATTTAATATTTTATATATTAAAATTAGATATTTAATTACTTTTACTTATTTTCAGATCTTTAAGATCTTATAATATATATTTAAAAATAATAGCTATAATTATTAATTAAAAAGAATAATATTTTTTTTTATTTTTTATAATACAGATTCTAGAAGTCTATATACATGGGCGTAAAAATTAAATAATATATAAAATAAAAAAATACATAGGGGCCCGGAGGCGTGTATAGAGAGGGTCACAGCATAGTTCAGTAAAAGCTAAAAATAGTAGCTTACTATTATTTATATATATCTAATAATTTATTATATTTATTAATTATTTTATAATAGTTATTAAACTATTATCTATAATAATAATTAGATTATATTATAATTATTTATAGTTATAAAACAGTTATTTATTATTATTTATATATAATAATAATTACTAATAATATAATCTTATTCAAACCAGGTAATTATAGAGTGGCTAACAGCCAGGTCAGGTCAGATTAATTAGAATTTTTATATCTAATCACCAGATTATAATCAGATTAAGAAATATTTTATATCTGATTATAATATAACTAAAAACTAAATAATTAATTATTTTAATTATTTTTAATATTAAGATCTATCTACTATATCTTTTTAAGCTCTAGTATAATTAAGATATATCTAGATTAAATAATTATTAATCTAGCTATTTTTATTATTATCTAAAAATATATAAAAAGAATTTTTTAAATTAAAAAAATATAATTAAAAAAATAGTATCTTCTTTATTATTATTTATCAGAAATAATAAGAAAATCCTAATTATATTAATAAAATTTAGTTTTTTATAAAATTATTATTCTTATAATAAAAAAAATATATAAAGATATATAATTACTGCTTTGTTTTAGCTGTATATTTTAATTATATTATAAAATATTAGAAAAATTATATATTAATTATTAATTAAAATATTAAGAATAAATATACTGCTTCTATTCTATTATTTTTTCTAGATTAGATTATTCTTAGATTTATAAATAAAATATATCTCAAAGAGCTATTAATAGAATTAAAAATAAATAAATAATTAAAAAGATTATAGATTATATATAAAATAATTAGAAAGAATAATTAAATTATTAAAATAGAGCAGATTAAATAGATTAAAAAGATTAAATAAATTAAATAAATTAAATAAATTAAATAAATAAAATAGATAAATAGAATAAATAAAATATATTAGATTTATATTATAATATTACAGCTCTTATAGAAGATTTTATAAAGATTCTTTATAAATTCTTTTTATAAAAATCTATTTTTTATTCTAGTTTATTATATTTTAAATAGTTTTATTAAAAGAAAAATTATTTTATAACTTTAGGCTTTAGATTAGAGTGGCTTAACCTGATCATTATATCTTAACCTTAACCTGGCCATAATCTGGTGATTAGATTAAGATATAAAAAATTTTTAATTATATAGTTAAGATTAGATTAAGATATAATTATTACTATAACTATTTATATTTATTAATCAGAAAAATTAGATATAGTAGATAGATTAATAATTATAAATTAATTTATAATATATATATCTTTTTTATATAGATAATATATAAAGTATAATATATATTTAATTATAATATAAATATAATAATATTTTTTAAATATAGTTTACTACTTAATCTGCTTAATTAATTATCTTAAAAAATATATTATACTCTAAAAAAGACTTTTATAGAACTTAATATAAAAAGAATAAAAAAAAATATAAAATATTTATTTTTTATACTATTTAAAATAATAATTATAATAATATAAAAATTATAAAGATCGGGTCTTTATCTCTATTTAAGTATATATAATAATTAAAGACTTAGATAAGACTAGTTCTTTTAATTTTAATAATAATTTATTTTTTAAATTATTTTCAAGATTATCTATATTCTTATTTTTATTAATATAAAAGATAATAATTATCTTATTTTTTTTATTTCTTAAATATAAAGATAATTAAATCTGGATTAAGATTATTAAATATATTCTAATATTTTTTATTTATAATAAAATAATTAATATATATTTAAAGTATAATTATTTTAATTATATTAGAATTAAGATAGCTTCAGTAATAGTAGTAGATATTTTAAAAATTATTAAAAAAATATTTAATATTAATATTATTAATTATAATCAAGAGAAAATCTTTAATTATTTAATAAAAAATAGAAAACTAATTACAGCAGAATTTTTAGTAAATAAGAATATTAATATATTCTATAATATCTGAAATTATATTAATTAAATTAAAAATATTTTAAGAAGCTATATATTTTTAATATCTAGATATATTTTAAGTTTTTTATATATCTTAACTATAAATAAGAGTCTCTGATATTTAAAGATATTATAAAAAATCTTATTTAAATCTAATAATAATTTAAAGATTATTAATAATATATTAATTATTAGATTTTAATTAAAATAAAAAAAGAATATCTTTTTAAAAATAATTTAATATTTATAATATTAGTTAATATTATTATCTAGCTATATATTTTTTTAAACTTTTTAAGTTTTAATATTAGATTTAGAATAATTATAATTATATAAATATAGTCTTTTATCTAATAAATATAATAATAATATTTTTAAAATTTTTAATATATATTATATAAGTTCTTAAGAATTTCTTTTTTTTAGAGTATTTATTTTTTTTCTAGTCTGTTAATTAAGTAATTCAGATAATTAAAAAGATTATTATAAATATTATAGATCTTATAAATAATAGATCTACTATTTTTAAAAAGATAGAAAATAAAAAAAAAATATAAAAATTTAAAATAATATTTTATTTATTTCTATTTAATTATAATAAAATAAAAATAATTAATATTATTATATTTATAATATTAAATAAAATTTTTGATTACTTAATAAAGATTAAATATTTAATAAATTATAAGATAGATTAAGTTCCAGCAGGTTTTATAGTTAAAAAGAAGATAATAAATTAAATTAGATTTAAATTATTAAATAAATAAGAATTTCTTATAATATTAAAAGCTTATATTTATAAATTATATAATTTTTTAAATTTATAATTAAGAATTAATATAATAAACTAGCTGATAGAAGATTTCTAGAAATTTTTTATAAAAAAAGATTCTATATTAATCTTTTACAGACAGCTTTTAGAATATATTTTTTTAAAAATTTTTAAAATATTAAAAAAGATTTTAAGACTTTTATTATTATTTTTTTATATATATTTAATAATATTATTTAAGATCTTAATTTAAAATTTTTATAGAAGAGTATTAATTATAAGCTGAATTATATAAATAAAACAGAAAATATAATACTAGTTTTAAATAATTTTTAAAAGATTAGAATTAATTAAAATATTATAAAATTAAATACTCTAATTAAGTTAAGTTCAGAGTTTAGCTAAGATTATACTAAATATTATATTATTATTACTAGTATTATTAGTTATTATATCTAATAATTAATAAATAAGATTATATTTATATAAGACTAATAGAATAATTATAGCTAGATTTTTACTAGTATAAAATCTAGATATTAATCAGAAGTTTAATAAAATCTTATAATAATTTATATTTTTTATTAAAAAATATCTAATTAAATTAAGAAATACTTTTTAATTAGAGCTGATCTAGTAATTTATTATAATTAATATTTATTTAATATTTAGAAACTTTAATAGCAGTTATATATATATTTTTTTAAATAATTTTATAAAATATTCTTTAATTTATATTTAATTAAAAAAATTTAATTTTCAGCAGAAAAATAAAACAGTAAAATTAATTATTTATTTAAATTAAATATATTTAATAATTTAGAATAGTAGATAATAAATAATTATAAAATATAAAATTTAATTTTAAAAATCCTGTTTATTATAGATTATAAAAATCTAAAGAAAAATAATAATTAGAAAAAATTTATCTTAAAAAAATAAATAAATATTTATAATAGCTCTTTACTTAATATCTGATTAATTATTTACTTAGATATAATTAATAATAATTTCTTTTTATAATTTTTATAAAGATAATAGCTTATAGAACTAGTTTCTAAGTTTTTAATTCTTAGATATTATAAAATATAAAAATATATAATATAATAGATATAAAAGATTTTATTAAAAAATAATACATCTTTCTAAAAGTTATTTTATATTATTAATAACTTTTTTTAATTAAAGTAAAATAATAGTTTTTTAATTTATATATAGTCTTTAGAAAAGATTATCTTTTATTATTAATCTTAAAAAATAAAGAGCTTTTTTTAAAAAGCTGAATATAAAATAATTTTTTGATTTTTTATAATATATATAATCTTAAGATTTAAGAAAAAAGAAAAGATCTGATTTAAAAAATTTATTTTAATTTAGATATTATTATAATTTATAAAGATCTAAGAAACAGAAAAAAAAATTTAATAATATTTTTTAAAAATAAATTAAATAATTATAATTAATTTATAATTCTAAAGCTATTTTCTAAATAATAAATATAAAAAAATAAAAATAGAAAACTCTATAAAAATAATTTATTTTATTTTAAAATATAATTTTATATAAATATAATCTATTATATTTTAATATATAGCTAAGATATCTGCTATATTTTATTTATTTTAATAGATTTAATAAGCAGAAATTTATATCTAAAGCCTAAAATTATAAAATAGTCTCTTTTTTTAAATAAAGCTGCTTAAGATATAATAGACTAAAATAAAAAATAAATATTTATAAAAAGAATTTATAAAAGATTTTTATAGAATTTTTTATAAGAGCTATAATATTATAATATAGATCTAGTATATTTTATTTATCTATTCTATTTATTTAATCTATTTAATCTATTTAATTTATTTAATTTATTTAATTTATTTAATTTATTTTATTCTAATAATCTAATTATTTATAATCTTCTTAACTATTTATTAATTTATAATTTTATTAATAGCTCTTCAAGCTATATCTTATTTATAAATCTAAAAATAGTTTAATTTAAAAAAAATAATAAAGTAAAAGCAGTATATTTATTTTTAATATTTTAATTAATAATTAATATATAGTTTTTCTAGTATTCTATAATATAATTAAGATATATAGCTAAAATAGAGTAATAATTATATATTTTTATATATATTTCTTACTATAAGAATAATAATTTTATAAAAAGCTAAATTTTATTAATATAACTAGAAGTTTCTTATTATTTTTAATAAATAATAATAAAAAAGATACTAATTTCTTTCTTAGTTATATTTTTTTAATTTAAAAAGCTTTTTTTATATATTTTTAGATAATAATAAAGATAGCTAGATTAATAATTATTTAATCTGAATATATTTTAATTATACTAGAGCTTAAAAAAATATAATAGATAAGTCTTAATATTAAGAATAATTAAAATAATTAATTATCTAGTTTTTAGCTATATCGCGATCAGATATAAAAATTTTCTTAATCTGATTATAATCTGATGATTAGATATAAAAATTCTAATTAACCTGATCTGACCTGGCTGTTAGCCACTCTACTTTAGATATAAATTTTTATTTATTAAATTTATTAAAATAAATAGAATATAGCAGGCATCTTAGCTGTATATTAAAATATAATAGATTATATTTATATAAAAATATATCTTAGAATAAAATAAATTATTTTTATAGAATTTTCTGTTTTTATTTTTTATATTTATTATTTATAGAACAGCTTTAGAATTATAAATTAATTATAATTATTTAATTTATTTTTAAAAAATATTATCAAGTTTTTTTCTTCTGTTTCTTAGATTTTTATAAATTATAATAATATTTAAACTAAGATAAGCTTTTTAAATTAGATTTTTTTTTAAATCTTAATATTATATATATTATAAAAAATTAAAAGATTACTTTATATTTAATTGTTTAAGAAAAGCTCTTTATTTTTTAGAATTAATAATAAAAAATAATTTTTTTTAAAAATTATATATAAACTTAAGAACCGCTATTTTACTTTAATTAAAAAGAGTTATTAATAATATAGAATAGCTTTTAGAAAGATATATTATTTTTTAATAAAATATTTTATATTTATTATATTATATATCTTTATATCTTATAATATTCAGGAATTAAAAACTTAGAAATTAGTTTTATAAATTATTATCTCTATAAGAATTATAAAAAGAAATTATTATTACTTATATCTAAGTAAATAATTAATCAGATACTGAGTAGAAAATTATTATAGATATTTATTTATTCTTTTAAAATAAATCTTTTTTAATTATTATCTTTCTCTAGATCTCTATAATTTATAATAAATAAGATTTTTAGAATTAAATTTTATATTTTATAATTATTTATTATCTACTATTTTAAACTATTAAATATATTTAACTTAAATAAATAATTAATTTTATTATTTTATCTCTTTATTAAAAATTAAATTCTTCTAATTAAATATAGATTAAAAAATATTTTATAAAACTATTTAAAAAAATATATATACAGCTGCTATTAAAGTTTCTGAATATTAAATAAATATTAATTATAATAGACTACTAAATTAATTCTGATTAGAAAATATTTTTTATTTTAATTAGATTTAATTAGGTTAATTAGATTAATTAATCAAATAACTATATTTTAAATTTAATATTTTATATCTTTTCTTATTTCTTCTATACTAGATTCTATAAAAGCCTTTTTTAAAATATAGTATATTTCTTAAAATAATTAATTAAATAGATTAAATAATAGACTATATAAGAAAAATATATATATTATAAATTAATTTATAGTTATTAATCTATTTATTATATCTAATCTTTCTGATCAGCAGATATAAATAATTAAAGTAATAGTTATATCTTAATCTAATCTTAATTATATAATTAAAAAATTTTTATATCTTAATCTAACTGCTAGATTATGGCCAGGTTAAGGTTAAGATATAACAGTCAGGTTAAGCCACTCTAGGTAATTATATATAAAGAATTTAAAATTAAATATAATTTAAAAACTATTATTTAATTATAATTGAATAAGAATAATTCTATAACAAAATAGATTAGATACAGAAAATATTTATTATTTATAAATAAAAAGTATATTTTATAAATATATAATAAATATTAGTTATAATATCTAGAGATTATCTGATTATATTTCTTAAATAATAATAAGATTTTTATATAAAATATTCTCAGAAATAATATATAATTATATTAAAATAATAAAAGATGAGAATATAATAATTTATTATTTATATAAAATTAATATTTTATAAATAATATAATTTTTAAAGATTATCTAATTATATTATAAGCTAGACTATATATCTTTATTAATAATTTATTATCTTTAATTTTAATAATATTTTCTTTAATAATTATAAAATTATTAAATATTTTATTTATCTGATTTTTTAGAAACTGCTATCTATCTATCTTTTTTTATTTCTAATTATTATTTTATTTATTAATTTTTATAAAGATTTTTTCTGATAATATTTTTTATATTTTATTTTTATATTTTAATTCTAATATCTTTAATAAGATCTGCTGAATACTATAATATTATAAAATTTATATTATTTATAATTAGATATATATCTATTTTTATTTTATTATTTATTAGATTTTATATATTTTATATATTTAGAATTAGTCTGTTATTATTACTAATAATAAGACAGTAACTATTATAACAGCAGCTTTAAAAAAATTAAATTTATTAAATTATATTTTTAAAAACTTAATTCTTAATTATAAAATATTTGATATAAAATATAAATCTAATCTCTTAAGTTTTATTAATATTCTATTATTTTATTTAAAGATATATATCAGAATAGACTAGATTACTAAGAAAGATATATCTAAATATTAAAATTAACTAATATAATATATATCTTTATTAATAATATAAACAGAAAATTATATATATATTTTTTTAGAATATTTATTTTTACAGAAATAAATTATAGCTTTTTAAATAATATTATTAAATATAATATCTTTATTAGTATTATATAATTATTTTATAAATTTTAATACTAAAAGTCTATAATTTAAAAATTATAGTAAATTTAGAGAGAAAATCTAAAATATATTAATATTAAATTAAAATATTCTATACAAAACTTTTACAGAATACTATTATTTTAATAATAAAAAAGTTTTTAGAAAGGTAAAATCAGAAAATTTTTCAGTCTATTAAAAAAAAGAAAATATTTAAAAAATATTAATATCAGACTAGAATACTTTATAAAATATTATTATCTTAATAGCAGAAGAGATCTTAAGAAAATAAAATTAAAAAAACTTTTAATTTATTAAAAAAAAATATCAAAAAATTTAATATCAGATTAAAATACTCTATAAAAGACTCTTATAGAATATTATTATTTTAATAATAAAAAAGATCTTAAAAAAATAAGACTAAAAAATTCTTTAGTTTATTTAAAAAAAAGAAAATATTCTTTAAAATAAAGAAGAAATAACTATCAGAAAAAAATAAAAAATAAAAAATATATTTAAATATATTTTATAAATATTAATAAAATTCTAAATAACTATTAAAAAAAAGCAGAAAATAAACCATATATTTAAATATATTTTATAAATATTAATAAAACTCTAAATAGTCTATAATAATGTAAGATAATAAAGACTATAAATAATATCTTATATTATTAAATATATTTACAATATTCTAATACGTTTAATATACAGATAATACTTATTTATAATAATAAATATATTAAATATAAAATAATAGATATTATATCTATTAACAGATTAAATCTTAGTATTATAGCTGTATTTTTAAATATATTTAATTAATTATAATATTATTATAAATATATATAATAATACTAGTATAATTTAAAGTATTTAAATAATTTTATAATATATATATTTAACTAATATAATTAAATAAATAATACTTTGTTTAGTATTATAATATTAAATTATAAAAATATATAATTTAAATAGCTATTATCAAAATCTATAATTTTATTTATATTAAGATATATCTATCTATACTGAAATATATTTATTTATGTAAATATATATCTATATCTCTCTCTTATTATATTATATATTTTTTAATAAATTTCTATATTATTATTAATCTTTTTTTTTATTAATTATATTTTTTTAATATTTATCAGTCTCTTATATCTCTTAATTAATTTATTTTATAATTATTAATAAATTATCTGCAGAAGTCTTTTATAATTATAATAATAATCTTATTTTTTATAGAAAAAATAATTATTATAAAAATTATATTTAGCTTCTTCAGGAAAATAAGCTTAAGTAAAATAATATTATAATATATAGTTTATATTAATATATAATTTTAATTAAGAGTATATAATATAATATCTGAGTAATTAATAATATAAGATTATTTTTATATTTATAATAAATATATTTTATAAAAATCTTTTATTAAATACTTTATATTATTATTAATAAAATTAAAATAATTAATTATCTAAAATTATAAAAAGTTTCGTTATTTCTTATAAAATTATATAAAATTTTATACATTATTTATTTTATTCTTAATTTAGTATTTATAATATTATTGTTTTAAAATTTTTTATTTTTATTTAGTACTATTAGTTCTTTATTTTATATAATTTATTTTTTTATTCAAAATCCAGCTTCAGAATTATCAAACATAAGAATTAGTTTAATATATATTATTATAATAAGATCTAATAAGACTTTTTATATACTTCTCTTTATTAGATAGATATTAAATATTTTAAATATATAATATTTATATATAAAAATTAAATAAATTTAGCTTATATATAGTATCTGGTTTACAGATTAATTTTTTATAATTTTTAAGAAAAATAAAAGAAATAAAAATTATAACAGAGATTTTATAAGTTTAGACTAGCTAAATTAATTAAGTAATTTATTATTAATATTCTATATTTATTAAAATCTTAAATAAACAATTTTATAATAATTAATCTCTTTCTGGTGATTAATCTAGTATAAATAATAATATAATTAATATTAATCTTTATTAAAACAATAGAAATATATATTTTTTTTATTAAAAAAAAAAATCTAAATAAAAGATTTCTTCTACTTTAGAAATATTTAATCTTAAATAATTAATAATATAATTTATGTCTTAAAGATATTCTATAGCAGTTATTTAAGATTTTTAATATTAAATTATATTATACTTTTATTATTATTACTAAATAAGATCTTAATATAATAATATTTTTTAATTTATATATAAAGGTTTTTTATAATATTTCTTTTATTAAAGTCTTTATTTTTGGACTTCGATATATATAGATTATTTATTTATATTATTTAATTATATTAAGAAATTTTATAACAGTAGAAACAGACAGACTGCTTTTTATATTAATAAAGCTTTAATTATAATAATTTTATAATTAATTTATAAAGCCGGTTTATATATTAATATATATAATTTATTTTTTTTATTTATAATAAAGATATTTTACCAATTTATAATTTTATAGATTTAATATATTATAAACTTTTCTAATTTCAAACTTAGAATTAATACTTTTTTAAAGATAAAGAAAATATTAGCTCTAATTTTATTAATAAATTTAATTAATAAAATAGAGCTTTATATTTAATAGACTATAAATTAGTATATTATTTTTTTTAAATAATAAAAAATAATATTTATATTCTATATCTTTTTATTAAAAATATATTTAATAATAAACTTCTAACTATAGAGTAACTGTTTATTCTTTATTTTAAAAAAAATCTTAATAATCTAATATATATAACTGCTGATAAATATTATTTTTATAATATAATTTAAATATAAAAAAAGTCTATTATATTTCAGAAAATTATATATATTATTATAAAAAATATAGTTATTAATAGAATATAAAATCTAATATATAATTATATATAAATAAATAAAATGTTTAATTATTCCTTTTAAAATATATATAATTTATTAAATAGAATAATTTTAAAATATCTATTTAAATTATTAGAAAAGTCTAAGAATATATATAAATTAATAGAATTATATAATTCTTTTTTATTATTATATTAAATTTTTATTATTTAAAGATTATAATATATTTTCTATATCTAATATAAGATTATTATAATAATATATATATTTTTAAGCCTGTTTTTAAAAATCTTATACTTTTTTATTAGTTTATTTTTAATATAGCTTTTTATCTAACAGCAGGTATTATTATAATAAAGTAATATTTAGAGTTTTTTAATTATTAATATTATCTTATCTATTTACTGATTAATAAGATAGAATAAAATAATAATAATTATAGAATAATTTTCTAAAAACTCTGTCTTATTTTATTTAATTATAATATATTTATATTTAAATTTATTTAATTATTATATTATATCAGCTGTAAAAGCTTTTTACTAATCTCTAAAAAAAAAATTTATATATAAAAGAAATATAATAGTCTTTTAAATCTTATTAATATTAATAATATTAATAATAATAATATTATATAATAAATTAAGTCTTATAATTTTAATTATATAATTAATACAGATTAACTACTAAAATTTTAGCTTTTATTTATATTATATATTTTTTCTTTAGAGATTTATTTTATTAATAATATCTAAATTCTTATAAATCTTCCTATAATTATTGAATTAATACTTCTAAATATCTAGCTACTTTTTATATATTAAAATTTCTTTATAATTCTTTAATATTAATTAAATAAATAAATTATTTATATCTATATTAATATTAAATGACTCTTAGAGAGTCTCTGTAATCTAGTATATACTTAATTTAAAAATATAATTATTTAATATTTCTTTTATATTTATTATTTTCTTAATATATTTAAATGTTTTAAAATAATATTATTAATATTATTAATTTCTATATTTTTAATATTCCTAGCAGTCGCGATTATTTTCTCTATTTATATTATAATTTAAAAGTTTAATAACTATAGAGCAGCTTTTATGTAAATATAAATCTAAAATAAATTTTGAAAATTAAATATCTTTAACTATTATTTAAGAATTAATTTTTATTAATTATTTAATAACTTATACTTCTAGATTTAAATCTATAATTATTATATTTTTAATAAATTCAGAAACTTATCTTTAGTTATATTAATAAGTAATAATAATAATAATTTTCTATTTAACTCTAATTTTTATATTTGTTCTTAGATTTATTTTATTTTTAATTATAAAATTAATCTTTGTTTTAATTATTTACTATATTCTAGTATTATATATTTTAATATATTTATATTTTATTATTTTTTTAATTACTAAAGTTAATTGTAAAAATCTTTTTTAGAATATTCTTAAATTTTTATTTAATAGAATCTTCTTAAAAATTATTTTTTTATTACTTAATTTATTTATTTATAATAAATTATATATTTATATGAGAATATTTTTTAAAATTTATATTATTATATTTATAATATTCTCAGAGAGATTTATCTAAAAGAATATTCTTCTTTATTTATATATATTTTCTAATTTTATATTATAAATAAAATATATAAGATATTTATTAAAATTTTATTTAATTTTCTTAATATAATAATAGCTATAATTTATAATATCTTGTATTTTCTTTTAATTATTAGCTTCTAAATCTAGATTAGCTTGGCTTTATATTTCTGCTTAGTAGTTAGATTTTTTATTAAATAATTTTAAAATTCTAGCTAATATAGTTTAACTAAGTCTAATAATAATTATTCTTTTTAATTATTTTTAAAATTAAGTTTTAATAATTTTAGTAGTTTTTTTTATTCTTTTTAATTAGTTTTTATATTATTATTATCTCTGTTATATTATTTTTTATAAAAAAGAATTCTAAGCTATTTTTATTATCTATTTTCTTTATATTAATATTATCTTGTTATATTATCTATAAAAATATTTTAATTTATCTCTTAATTAATAAATAGCTATTTTTTTAAATATTTTAAGTATTTTTATTATTTTAATACTAATAGCGTTTTTATAATAATCTAGTTATAAAAAAGAAATATAAAAAAGAGAGATAATAAAAGATTAAGAAAAAAAGAAAAAAAATAACAGAAATAACTTAAGAGAATAATATAAAAAAAAAGAAAAAAAGAAAAAAAGAAAAATATAATATATATAAAAAAAAGTAAATTAATAATAAATTAATAATAAATTAATAATAAATTAATAATAAAATAACAGTAAATGATCTATAAAGAATCTATTTAATATAAAAAAAAATAATAATATAACTTTTTATAGATAGATTAGAAATAGAAAAATAATAAGCTTTTAATTAGAGTGGCTAACAGCCAGGTCAGATCAGGTTAATTAGAATTTTTATATCTAATCACTAGATTATAATTAGATTAAGAAAATCTTTATATCTAACTATAGTATAGCTAAAAATCAAATAATTAATTATTTTAATTATTCTTAGTATTAAGATTTACTTACTATATTTTTTTAAGTTTTAGTATAATTAAGATATATTTATATTAAATAATTATTAATCTGGCTATTTTTATTATTATCTAAAAATATATAAAAAGAAGCTTTTTAGATTAAAAAAAATATAATTAAAAAGAATTAATATTTTCTTTATTATTATTTATTAAAAATAATAAGAAAATCCTAGTTATATTAATAAAATTCAGCTTTTTATAAAATTATTATTCTTATAGTAAAATATATATATAAAAATATACAATTATTACTCTGTTTTAGCTGTATATCTTAATTATATTATAAAATATTAAAAAAACTATATATTAATTATTAATTAGAATATTAAAAATAAATATATTATTTTTATTTTATTATTTTTTCTAAGTTAGATTATTCTTAGATTTATGAATAAGATATAATTTGAAGAGCTATTAACAGAATTAGAAACAGATTACAGATTATATATAGAATAATTAGAAAGAATAGTCAGATTATTAAAATAGAGCAGATTAAACAGATTAAATAAATTAAATAAATTAAATAAATTAAATAAATTAAATAAATTAAATAAATTAAATAAATTAAATAAATAAAATAAATAAAATAAATAAAATAAATAAAATAAATAAAATAAATAAAATAAATAAATAAAATAGATAGAATATACTAGATCTATATTATAATATTATAATTTTTATAAAAAGTTCTATAAAGGTTTTTTATAGATTTGTTTTATAAAAATCTATTTTTTATTTTAGTCTATTATATTTTAAATAGTTTTATTTAAAAAAAAAACTATTTTATAATTCTGAGCTTCAGATATAAATTTCTGCTTATTAGATTTATTAAAATAAATAAAATATAATAGATATATTAGCTATATTTTAAAATATAATAGATTATATTTATATAAAATTATATTTTAAAATAAAATAAATTATTTTTATAAAACCTTTTATTTTTATCTTTTTAAATTAAAAATTTAAGAACTAGTTTTATAAATTATTATCTCTATAAGAATTATAAAAAGAAATTATTATTAATTATATCTAAGTAAATAATTAGTTAAATACTAAGTAAAGATTTATTATAAATATCTATTTATTTTTTTAAGATAAATCTTTTTTAATTATTATCTTTCTCTAGATCTTTATAATTTATAGTAAATAGAATTTTTAGAATTAAGTTCTATATTTTATAATTATCTATTATCTATTATTTTAAATTATTAAATATATTTAATTTAAATAAATAATTAATCTTATTACTTTATCTCTCTACTAAAAATTAAGTTCTTTTAATTAAATATAAATTAAAGAATATCTTATAAAACTGTCTAAAATAATATATATATAATTATTATTAAAGTTTTTAAATATTAAATAAATATTAATTATAATAAATTACTAAATCAGCTCTAATTAGAAAATATTTCTTATTTTAATTAGATTTAATTAGATTAATTAAATTAATTAGTTAGATAATTATATTTTAAATTTGATATTTTATATTTTCTTTTATTTTTTTTATATTAAATTCTATAAAAATCTTTTTCAAAGTATAGTATATTTCTTAAGATAATTAATTAAATAAATTAAGTAATAGACTATATCTAAAGAATATTATTATATTTATATTATAATTAAATATATATTATACTTTATATATTATCTATATAAAAAAAATATATATATTATAAATTAATTTATAATTATTAATTTATCTACTATATCTAATCTTTCTAATTAATAGATATAAATAATTATAATAATAGTTATATCTTAATCTAATCTTAATTATATAATTAAAATTTTTTTATATCTTAATCTAATTATCAGATTATGATTAGATTAAGGTTAAGATATAACAGTCAGGTTAAGCCACTCTACTTTTAATAATAATAAATAATTATAAAATAAGCTTTAAACAGTTAATTTCTTATTATTTTCTTAAATATATTTTTAAAGTAATATATAAATATTAATATAATTATTATATATAATAAAACAGAAATACTTATTATTTATTTTAATTAATAATTATTAAAAACTGTTATATAACTGGCTATAACTGACCAGAACTGGCCACAATCTCCTGATAACTTGCGCCAGCGGCCTACTATGTAGCTCTGCTTTTTAATCTATTTAATATAAATATAAATTTTATATTTATTTTTAAATTTTAAATTTTTTTAAACCGAAGATTCTCTATATTTAAATAAATTATATATTTATTAAAATTATATTTTTTAAAATATTTAAAATATTCATATATTAAGCTCTGTCTTTTTAATTTAGCTATATTTTTAGAAATGCTTAAATAAATATAATACTAAACTTTCTGATAATTAATTAGTAAGATGATAAAATATTTTATAATATTAAGATATATTATTCTTTCTGTCATTTTATTATTTAGAATTATTTTATTATTTTTTAGACACTGATAATCATATTTATACTTTTATAATTTATATTTATCCATAAAAAGCATCTTTTAAAAACGAAGATTATTTATTAGATCTAGAATATATAATATTCTTTGAATTTATTATAAAGTTACTTAGAATCTTCAATTTAATTATTTTATAATTTTTAATTAATAATATATAGTTACTGGCTATTATACAAGTCTCTTTTTATATAAAATATAAAAAAATAAAAAGCTTTCTCTATTCTATTATATAGCAGATTATTTTATTATTAAAATATTATTAATTAAATTCAATATAATTATTAAACTTTATATTAATATTTTTATAAATCTTAATTTAATATTAATATTACTAGAGATAATATAAATTTATTTAATATAATAATATATTTATCTAGAAAATTAATAGATTATTTTATTCATATTCTTATTATTATAATTTTAATCTAATTCTTTATTAAATTAATAGTTAATAAATTATTTCTTATATTTAATAAGCTATTTCTTATCTAGAAATTTCTTTTTTTTAAATTATTCTTAAAGATTTTTGATTTTTGATTTTTCTTTTAGTAATAATCTCTTATTTTATATTTTTTATAATAAAAATAAATTATTTTTCTATTATTTTTTATTCTAGATCTTTCTCTTAACGAATTATTTTTTTTACATTTTTAATGTTACTTATTTTTTATTTAATAAATTCTTTTATTACTAAAACATTAAATTTGATTATTAAATTTTATATTAAAATATTCTTTCAAATATTTATTAAGATGTTAAATAACAATTCAGTCTTTAAGTCTTATTATATTTTTTTATCAATATTAATAAGTTTTTGACTTTTGTAGTATAATAATAATTTTATTAAAATTTTTATATATCTTATACTAAGATTTCTTTGTTTAATTAATTAATTTTAATAAATAATATAATCTTATAGGTCTGAATAATCTTATATATTAAATTTTTAAATAAATTTATATTTTATTAATATATTTAGAATATTTAACTACTATTATTATTTTTTAATATAATTTTATTTATATTGTAACATTTATCTTTAAATTAATTTTATATTAATTAATTTATTAATCTTAAAATCTTTTATTCTATTATTAAAATCTAGAATTAATTTTTTTTATTACTAGCTTTAATTTTATAACTAAAATATTTTAATAATTTAAGATTATTTATTAAAAATATATTAATTAATAATATTTATAGAATTAATTTAAAGATCAAATATATAAATCAAAAAATTAAATAATTTATATGAAATATTAAGCTAATATAAATTTTAAAATAATTTAATAAATTAGCAAGTCTGGATTTATAATTAAGAAAATAAATTTTTAAAAATATGAAGATTTTTAGATATTTTATTTATATTTTATATATAATCTGAAATATAAAAATAAAATATTAGTAAAAAATAAGAATAGTATTTTTGAAAATTATAATATTAATAATATAAATATTAAATACTTAAGAATTTCTATCTAATAATTTTTAATAGATTTTTTTAAGAACTTGTCAGAATATATACTTACTTAGCCAGAGATAGAATAACTATATTCTACTCTCAGTAAGCCAGAGATAGAATAACTATATTCTACTCTTAGTAAGCCAGAGATAGAATAACTATATTCTACTCTTAGTAAGCCAGAGATAGAATAATAATCCACCCGCAAACAGGGTCCCAGTTGCAGCGGGTTCAGAAAAAGTTGCGGAAGGATCAGAAAGTTGGATATCTTATAGATAAGACTTCTGATTTTTAATTAGATTTTTATATAATATAGCTAATTAAAAATTAGAATTTATAATTCTAATTTCTATAGAATTATATTATATATTTAAAAAATCTAATTTTCTAATTTCTGCGGAGCTTTATTATAATTTTCTAATTTTATTATATCATATTTTTTTTATTTTTAAAAATTCTTATCTGCAAGATTCTTCTAAGATCTGTATATATAATTATATATAAATATAATTTTATATAGACTTTTTTATAGAGTTATCTAGATTTTTGAATAAAATTTTAAATAAAGTCTTAAATAGAAGCTTATTATAATATAATTTTAAAAAGACTCTATAAAAATTCTTTATAGATTTTTTTAATAAGAAGACTTCTGCTTTTAATTAATACTTTATATATAGAGTATATATATATATATATATATCTTATAGCTAATATTATAGATTTAAGTCTAATTTTAAGTTTTATTTATAAAAAAAGACTATATTTAAAACTCTGATTATATTATAACAAGCTTTTATTTAAGACTTTGTCTAAGACTTTACTTAAAAATCTAAATAACTCTATAAAAAAGTCTATATAAAATTATATCTGTATAAAATTATATATATAGATTTTAGAAGAATCTTATAGATAAGAATTTTTAAGAATAATTAAAAAAATAATATAATTATATAAGAATCAGAAAATTATATAATATAATTTTATAAAAATCAGAAAAATTATATAATTAAGCTTAGTAAGAATCAGAAATTCTATAAAAATTAGAAGATTCTATTACTGTTTTTTGATTCTTGCCAAGAGTTATTCTGATTCCGGCCTGATCCTTCCGCAACTTTTTCTGAACCCGCCGGAGCTGTATACCCCCCGCAAACCTAGCTGCCTCATATCAAGGGGATGATGGCATTCGGCTAATCCCAGCCGAGTAAACATGGACCACAAAATATGCCTGGTCTGAATTCTGCCACCCAGCCTCAGACCATGGTGAGCTCTTTTTAGATTTTGTCAATGATGAACTAGGGATTTTCAGTATATTTATGGTCAGGATTGGGAATATAATAGAGAGATCTCTTAGAGGATTAGTAAAAGAACAGTATATAAACCTGAATTTAATACTAGAGCTTATTATACCAGTACTATGTAGTATAAGGGCGGTGGCAGAATTATTGTACGAGGCCGAGCTGTGAGCCCCAAAATATGCTAAATTCCAGCAAGCTAACTACGAAGGCCATTTCAATCTGAAATTGAGAATAATTTCTCATTTGGGAGCGACGACAATAAAATCATTAATCAGGACGACATTTTGCAGAAACCGAATTTGCTAAACCCGAAAAAAAAATGGCAGACATGATGAAAGCTGTTGGTTGGTTGCCTTTAATTGTCATTTTGATCGCGCGTCTGTTCACTCTGTTTAGGTATAAAGGGGAGTAAAGGAAGCGCCGATGCTTTATTTATTGATGAACTCGCTGTACCAAAGCCAGGTGATGGGCAGGCTTTGATCAAGATCAAGGCATTTGGTTTGAACCGGATGGACCTATTGCAGCGGGAGGGGAAATATCCTGTTCCACCCCAGGCGCCTAGCACTATGGGAGTTGAATTCTCTGGGGTGATCAAGAAACTTGGGGTCGCTACTGGCGATAGTTTTGAGATTGGTGATAGTGTGTTTGGTCTAGCTTATGGAGGTATGTATGGCGTTGCCTAATAGAATTTGCGTGCGATGATTGATCCAATTATGCCAGGTGCCTACGCGGAATACATTGTGGTGTCAACATGCATGTTGATACATAAACCCCAAGGATTAACTTGGGAAGAGGCAGCAGGAATACCAGAGGTGAGCGAGAGATGTTTTTCCAGTTGACAGACCCGTTTTGACCATGACTACACATCGAAGACTTGGATTACGGCTAGCCAAGCCCTATACATGGTGGGAGAATACGCTCCTGGAATGTCTATTCTCTGGCATGCAGGAGCTTCCTCGGTGTCGATAGCTGGTATTCAACTTGCCAAAATTGATAATGCGTCTGCCGTATATGTGACTGCGGGCTCTCAGGAAAAAATTGATTTTTGCATAGGTGAACTTGGGGCCACTGCTGGTTACAACTACAAAGAACAGGACTGGGCCTCCGAGATTATGAAGGCGACAAATGGCCGCGGCGTCGACATTATAGTCGACTTCGTCGGCGCGACACATTTTCAAGGCAACCTGGACGTGGCAGCGCAGGATGCACGCATTGTCCAACTAGGGCAGATGAGTGGCTCGATACTTTCTGGGAATGTTGATATCAGTGGGCTTTTAAGAAAAAGGCTGAGGTTTGAGGGCAGCACGCTTCGAAGCAGAGATGAGGGATACCAGAAGAAACTCCGTGATCTTTTGGTGGATCATGCTTTGCCAAAGTTCAATGATCAAACTTTTAAAATATTCATTGAAAAGGTTTTTCCGTTCGAGGAAATTGCAGAGGCACATAGACTGCTTGAGAGCAATCAAACTAAGGGAAAAATCATATGTACAATTAATTAAATTGAAAAATAACAATCATGGGGGTAGACACAGAGTAGCTGTTAGTGGAAATAGATGCTGCAGTTACTTATATAAAAGTTTTATTATAGCCCGGGATGACACAACTTTTAACAGAACAATTTGCATTTGAATTTTAAGTAAGACTTCAAATCATCATGACTTAAGTAATAGTATTTTTCTTTAGCTTCTAGAATTTTATTTGGCCTCTAGATAGAATTTAAATATAGTTACTATAAGTTTGCATTATCACTTGGATCTTAAGCATTGAATTTGACAGCCCCTCATTAACTAATGCCCCTCTTTCCTGAAATAGCCTAACCAACCCCTACGCGGCTGTAAGGATAGTAATCCTTATAACCCTCGCGATATATTATATCGCGAGGAATGCCCACGCTGCGGAGGCAGTCTCTTGCGAAGTAATTATACTAGTATAATATATAATCTACAGAATTCTTATAGATATATTTATTTATAAGAGAAGTTAAATAAAAAATTAGTAATAATATTTTAAATAATATAGATATTATCTTAACTTTATAATAAATATATTTTTTTTATATTATCTTAATATATATTTTTATAATCTTATTATTTAAAATCTATAAGATAATCTATTAAAATTATATTTATATAAAATATTAGATATTATATTTATAAGAATTCTTCTAATTCTTTAAAGATTAATTATAAAGTTATTATAGAAAAAATAATTAAAATAAATATAATTTTATTATTCTCTAAGAATTTTTATAAATAATTAAATATATTTTAATAAATTACAGAACTAGAGCAGAGACTTAAAATTTTTATAAATAATAAAAAAACTTATAAATTTCTGAGTAATTCTAATATTTTATTTATAAAATTAAAAAAGACTAATATATATATATATTTTATAAAATAATAAATATTATAATACTTATAATTATATTATTTTTTAATTATTTATTATTTAGTAGAAGTCTACTATAAAAATTAATAATTAAAATAAAAATTAATAAATATAAATTATAATAATCTATCTAAATTATATATTTAGTAATCTATAGAAAGATAAAATTATAAAGCTCTTCTAAAAGAATAATTAAATAGATTTTTATAAATTTTTTAAAATATAGCTAGATAATTTAAAGAATTATAAATAAAAGATTAGAGTGGCTAACAGCCAGATCAGATTAGATTAATTAGAATTTTTATATCTAACTGCTAGATTATAATTAGATTAAGAAAATTTTTATATTAGACTATAATATAGCTAAAAATCAGATAATTAATTATCTTAATTATTCTTAGTATTAAAATCTATTAACTATATCTTTTTAAGCTCTAGTATAATTAAGATATATTTAGATTAAATAATTATTAATCTAACTATCTTTATTATTATCTAAAAATATATAAAAAGAAGCTTTTTAAATTAAAAAAATATAATTAAAAAAGAAATTAGTATTTTCTTTATTATTATTTATTAAAAATAATAAGAAAAATTTAGTTATATTAATAAAATTCAGCTTTTTATAAAATTATTATTCTTATAATAAAAAATATATATAAAAATATATAATTACTGCTCTATTTTAGCTATATATTTTAATTATATTATAGAATATTAGAAAAACTATATATTAATTATTAATTAAAATACTAAAAATAAATATATTATTTTTATTTTATTATTTCTTCTATTCTTAAATTTATAAATAAAATATAGCTTAAAGAGCTATTAATAGAATTAAAAACTAATAAATAGTTAAAAAGATTATAAATAATTAAATTATTAAAATAAAGCAGATTAAATAGATTAAACAAATTAAATAAATTAAATAAATTAAATAAATTAAATAAATTAAATAAATAAAATAAATAAATAGAATATACTAGATCTATACTATAATATTATAATTTTTATAAAAAATTCTATAAAAATTTTTTATAAATTTTTTTTATAAATATCTATTTTTTATTTTAATTTATTATATCTTAAGTAATTTTATTTAAAAAAAAAACTATTTTATAATTTTAAGCTTCAGATATAAATTTCTATTTATTAAATTTATTAAAATAAATAAAATACAGCAGGTGTCTTAGCTATATATTAAAATATAATAGATTATATTTATATAAAATTATATTTTAAAATAAAATAAACTATCTTTATAAAGTTTTTTACTTTTATTTTTTTATATTTATTATTTATAGAATAATTTTAAAATTATAAATTAATTATAATTATTTAATTTATTTTTAAAAAATATTATTAAATCTTCTTCTTCTATTTCTTAGATTTTTATAAATTATAATAATACTTAAACTAAGATAAGCTTCTTAAATTAGATTTTTTTTTTTAAATCTTAAGATTATATATATTATAAAGAATTAAAAGATTATTTTATATTTATCTTTTTAAAAAAAGCTTTTTATTTTTTAGAATTAATAACAGAAGATAATCTTTTCTAAAGATTATATATAAATTAAAAAACTACTATTTTATTTTAATTAAGAAAAATTATTAATAATATAAAACAGTTTTTAGAAAGATATATTATTTTTTAATAAAATCTCTTATATTTATTATATTATATATCTTTATATTTTATAATATTTAGAAATTAAAAACTCAGGAACTAGTTCTATAAATTATTATTTTTATAAAAATTATAAAAAGAAATTATTATTAATTATATCTAAATAAATAATTAGTTAGATACTAAGTAAAGAACTATTATAAATATTTATTTATTTTTTTAAAATAAATCTTTTTTAATTATTATTTTTTTTTAGATTTTTATAATTTATAATAAACAGGATTTTTAGAATTAAGTTCTATACTTTATAATTATTTATTATTTATTATTTTAAATTATTAAATATATTTAATTTAAATAGATAATTAATCTTGCTGTTTTATCTTTCTACTAAAAATTAAGTTTTTTTAATTAAATATAAATTAAAGAATATTTTATAAAATTATCTAAAAAGATATATACACAGCTGCTATTAAAATTTCTAAATATTAAATAAATATTAATTATAGTAGATTACTAAATTAGCTCTAATTAAAAAATATTTCTTAATTTAATTAAATATTTTTTAATAAAAAATATAAATTATTATAAAATTTTACTAGATTTTTAATTAATATCTAAATCTTATATTAATAAAAATCTAGCTATAATTATTTTATTAGTCTTATATAAATATAATCTTATCTATTAATTATTAGATATAATAATTAATAATACTAATAATAATAATATAATATTTAATATAATCTTAGCTAAATTTTGAATTTAACTTAACTAAAGTATTTAGTTTTATAATATTCTAATTAATTCTGATTTTTTAAAAATTATTTAAAATTAATATTATATTTTCTGTCTTATTTATATAATTTAGCTTATAATTAATATTTTTCTATAAAAACTTTAAATTAAGATTTTAAACAGTACTATTAAATATATATAAAAAAATAATAATAAAAATCTTAAATTTTTTTTTAATATTTTAAAAATTTTTAAAAAAATATATTCTAGAAGCTGTCTATAAAAGATTAATATAGAATCTTTTTTTATAAAAAACTTTTTAAAATCTTTTATTAACTAGTTTATTATATTAATTCTTAATTATAAATTTAAAAGATTATATAATTTATAAATATAAGTTCTTAATATTATAAGAAATTTTTATTTATTTAATAACTTAAATCTGACTCAGTCTATTATTTTTTTTTAATTATAAAATCTATTAAAACTAAATTTATTTTATAATTTATTAAATATTTAATTTTTATTAAGCAATTGAAAATTTTATTCAGTATTATAAATATAATAATATTAATTATTTTTATTTTATTATAATTAAATAAAAATAAATAAAATATCTTTTTAAACTTTTATATTTTTTTTTTATTTTTTATCTTTTTAAGAATAGTGGGCCTACTATTCACAAAATTTATAATATTTATAATAATTTTTTTAATTATCTAAACTATTTAATTAATAGATTGAAAAAAAAACAGATATTCTAAAAAAAAAAAATTCTTAAGAATTTATATAATATATATTAAAAGTTTTAAAAATATTATTATTATATTTATCAGATAAAAAATTATATCTATATAATTATAATTATTCTAAATCTAATATTAAAGCTTAAGAAATTTAGAAAAAAATATATAACTAAATAATAATATTAATTAATATTATAAATATTAAATTATCTTTAAAAAAATATTCTTTTTTTATTCTAATTAAAATTGAATAATTAATATATTATTAATAGTCTTTAGATTACTATCAGATCTAAATAAGATTTTTTATAATATTTTTAAATATTAAAGACTCTTATTTATAGTTAAGATATATAAAGAATTTAAAATATATCTAGATATTAAAGATATATAGCTTTTTAAAATATCTTTAATAAAATTGATATAATTCTAGATATTATAAAATATATTAATATTCTTATTTATTATAAATTCTATTATAATTAGTTTTCTATTTTTTATTAAATAACTAAAGATTTTCTCTTAATTATAATTAATAATATTAGTATTAAATATTTTTTTAATAATTCTTAATATATCTGCTATTATTACTAAAGCTATCTTAATTTTAATATAATTAAAGTAATTATATTTTAAATATATATTAATTATTTTATTATAAATAAAAAATATCAGAATATATTTAATAATCTTAATTTAGATTTAATTATTTTTATATTCAAGAAATAAAAAAAAAATAAAATAATTACTATCTTTTATATTAATAAGAATAAAAATATAAATAATTTTGAAAATAATTCAGAGAATAAATTATTATTAAAATTAAAAGAACTAGTTTTATTTAAATCTTTAATTATTATATATATTTAGATAGAGATAAAGATCTAATTTTTATAATTTTTATATTATTATAATTACTATTCTAAATAATATAAAAAATAAATATTCTATATTTTTTCTTATTTTTTTTATATTAGATTCTATAAAAATCTTTTTTAGAATATAATATATCTCTTAAAATAATTAGTTAAGCAGATTAAGTAGTAGACTATATCTAAAAAATATTATTATATTTATATTATAATTAAATATATATTATATTTTATATATTATCTATATAAAAAAAATATATATATTATAAATTAATCTATAATTATTAATCTATCTGCTATATCTAATTTTTCTAATTAATAAATATAAATAATTATAGTAATAATTATATTTTAATCTAATCTTAATTATACAGTTAAAAAATTTTTATATCTTAATCTAATTGTCAGATTATAATCAGATTAAGGTTAAGATATAATGATCAGGTTAAGCCACTCTATAAAAGATATAATTATAAATTTTAAGAATAATTTTTTATAAAAAAAAAAGAACTTTATATATTTATAATATTAAAAGAAAATAAAGATAAAACTAGATTATAAAATATAAAAATTAAATATTATATAATTATATTTATTTTTTAAATTATTTTTATAAAATATAAAATAAAAAATCTATAAGTAACTGAACTTTTCTATTATTAAATAAAATTTAATTATATTATTTATAAAATTAAGATTAAATATTAACTAATAAAGTAAGAAAATTAATTATTTATAAGAAAAAAAATTATTATTATTTATAAATTAGATAAAATAATCTAATAATTAGAACTATTATAAAAGATTTTTATAAAGAGATATTTTATAATTAAATATATTAAAAATATTTATTTTATAAAATTTTATATTAATATCCGCGGAAATAATAAAATATTTTAACTATAAAAAATAAGATTATATTATAAAGAATTATTACTAGTGCAAGAGTAAAAATTCTGAGAAATAATTTATAATTTAAATAAATTATAATAAATTAATAAATATATTTTTTATAATATATTTTATTCTAAGAGTGCAAGAATAATTATTTATATAAAATAAGATTAATCTGCTTAAAAAGATTAATATTTTAATTAATATAGATATAAAAGTAAATCTGATATCTATAATAATAATAAAGATTATAAAATAATTAATAATATTTATAAAGATTTTCACGAGGCTATTAAATAATAATAATATTTAATTAAAGAAAACTGTGATATTTAAGATTAATCTTATAAATATAGAAAATAATTATAAGATTTATAAAAAAATTATTATTATAATATTTAATATAAAAAAAGTTATATTAGATATATTATAAATCTAGACAGAGATCTCTGTTATAAAGTTTAATTAATATTATTTAAGATTTTATAAGAAATAATAAATTAAGATATAATATATTACTATAATAAAGTTTCTTATAAAAAAATTAAAGATTAAATAATTATAAATTATAATAATTAAATTTATCTATAAAAAAATAAATCTAAAAGTATTTCTAAAATAGCTTTATAAATTTAAAATAATATTTATAAAAAATAAAGTAATAAACTATTTATTTTTATAATTAAATATTAATCTGAAGATTAATCTGAAAGAAAATTATAAATTAAAAATAAATTTAATTTATAAAATATTATTTACAGAGTAGAAAGTATTCTAAGAGTATTTATAAAAATATCTTATATACAAATAGATTTAATATTTAAAATTATTTATTAGAGTATCAGTTCTCTTTATAAAAAAAAAGAATAAAAGCTTATAAATATATATTAATTATTATAAATTAAATAAATAAACTATTAAGAATAAGTATCTGCTATTATAAATTAATAGCTATATTAATTAGTTTATAAAAATATTATAATTTATATAATTTAATCTTTATAAAGTTTATTACAGAAAAAGAATTATAATAAATTATAAATAAAAAATAATTTTTTAAATAAAATATAGCTTATTTAAGTATTTAATTATATTATTTAGATTAATTAATATATCCGCGGGATTTTAAGATTTTATAAATTTCTTATTTATAAAGTATTTTAATAACTTTATAATTATTTATCTTAATAATATTATAATATACTTATAAGATCTAGAGATATATAAAAGATAAGTTTATAAAATTATATATATCTTAATTAAAATAAATCTATATATAAAGCTAAGTAAGTACTATTTTATATAAATAAAAATTAATTTTCTTAGATTTATTATTAATTATAAAAATATATAGATAAAATTAGAATAAATTATAATAATTTATAAATAATTAGAGTTATAGAATATAAAAAATATATTATAATTTATAAAATTTATAAACTAATATTAATAATTTATTTAAGAATATTTATAAATAATAATCTTATTTATAAATTTTATTAAGAAATCTTATAAGAAAGAGAAAAGAAAATCTGATATAGAATTTTTTATAACTAATATTTATAAAAATTTTAAATAATTAAAAATAATATTTGTAGAGAATATTATAACTATCTACTTTAAAAAAAAAATAAATATATATTAAAATAGATATATTTAGTTTTATAATTAATAATATATTATTATAAAGAAATACAGATAATTAATAAATTTTAATTATATTTTATTTATAAAAGATAATTACAGCGGAAAGAAATTATAGAATTTATAATTAAAAATTATTTATAATAATAGAATTATTTAAAGAATAGTATTATTAGCTAGAGAGAACAGATCTTATAATAAAGATATTTATTAATTATAAAAATTTTAAATACTTTGTGATAAATTCAGAGCTATTATAAAAATAAATATAATAAATATAATAACTTATAATATTTTAATTTTATTTTATTTATTATTTAGATATACAGAATTCTGCAGATATATTTTTATAATATTTAGATTATAAAAAAAAAATAGCAGCCAAGAATTATAAGAAACTAAATAAACTAGTTTTATAATAATTATTTAATCTACTTAAATTATAGAAGTTAGAGAATATAAAAATAAAAGCTTTATTTATAAATATTAAATAGATTTTTATTTATAAATATATTTTAAGTATATAAAAAATTATAAAAAAAATAATAAATAATATTATTATTATAAAAAAATTATATTATAAGAATTTTTTTGCAGAACTACTAGTTGCAATATCTATAATATTAATAAAAAATTAATAGTTATAAAAAGTCTATAAAAAATTAAAAGATTTTAAAGATTTTAAGCTATAAAAAAAAAGAAAATAAATAAGATTTTATAATAAAAAAATTATAAAAATCTTTTATAAAAAGTAAAATAATTATATATTTTAGATAAATATATTCTTAAGCTTTAAATATTTATAAAGCTATATAATAATTTTATTACAGATTTTTTTATAAATAAAAAAATATTAATATTAATATTATAATAATTTTGATAATTAAAAATAGATAATTTTATAAATAAATATTATTAGATCTGCAGAATATATTAAAATAATAGAATAATTTATAAGAAATAATAAAAACTACTAGAATCTTTATCTATATTTATAAAATTTTAAAAGAAGATAATAATAGACTTTATTATTAATTTACCCGCAAGTATTAGTATTATTAAAAACTTATAAGAGATCTTTGATAATATTCTAGTAATAATAGATTAATATAATAAAATAATTTATTTTATTTTTTTATAAAAAAGTCTTAATAAAAAGAATCTTATAAAAATCTTTATTAAAAAGATTTTCTATTTATATAATATACCCGCGAAGATTATTATAGATTATAATAGTATTTTTATAAAAAATTTCTAATTTAATTTTATTTATATATTTATAATAAAAAAAGAGCTAAGTATAGCTTATTATCTGTAGATTAATAATTAAATTAAAAAATTAAATAGTATTCTCAAGCAGTATTTATAAAACTATATTAATTTTAAATAAAATAGTTAGATAAATCTATTATCTATTATAAAATTTATATATAATAATATCTTATAAATGTTTATAAAAAAATTATTTTTTTATATTATTATTATAAAATATTTATAAATTATTAAGATAGACTCTTGCAAAGAAAGAAAAGCAAAGATTAAAGTCTTTAAATAAATTAAATATATTTAAAAAATCTATATTAAAATAAAAAAAAATCTAACTTCTGCTTATAAGAAGCAGAAATAATTTTATAATTATAAAAAATAAATAAAAAGCTTTATATTAGAAAAAATAATCTGATTATTTATAAAATATCTTTTATAAAAATAGACTAATAAAAAGCTAGGCCTATAAAATAAAAAATCTTATTATATTATTAAATAAATAAATTTATAAATCTACAGACTAGAATTATTTATAAAATTATAAATATATAATATATTTTATATATTATTATTTTATAAATATTATAAAATAGATAAAATAGATTTATAAAAGTATTTTTTTATAAAGAAGAATAGTTCTAAATATTATTTAGAGATTTTATTAATTTTATAAAGTTGAAATAGATTCTTAAAAATCTTAATTAAATAAAAAAATTATTCTAATAAGAATAATATCTAAGAATTAGCTATAAATCTATATTATTTATAATTATATAAAAAATTTATTCGCGAGTATAGTTTTTATTTAAAAAATAAAAAAAAAATAAAATAATAAAATAATAGAAAAAATTATTTATAAAAATTTCTATTTAATAATAATTTAAAATATAAGATATAATAAATACTTGCAGGAATAAAGATAAATAAATTAATTATTTAATTTATAAAAAATAGATTTTATATTTAATTTAAATATAATTATTATATTTTTATTTATAATTATTACTGATATATATTATAAATATTCTTAAGCTTAAGAGATATAATATATACTATATATTTAATTAGAGAAAAAAAGCCAATTAGCTTTAATTACAAGAAAAATTTTATAAAACTAGATCCAGATTTCTAGTTAATAATAACTATTAAATTTAATAAAAAAAATAGATTATATTATTAATTATATAATTTAATATTTTTTTTAATTAGATAGAGATTATAATTTTATTTAAAAAAAAAGATCTAATAGAATTACTAATATATTTATAGAAATATTAATAAATTAGTTTATTATAAACAGATTTATAAACTAAGCTGAAGCTTAGTTTATAATCTTAATATTCTATAGAATAGATTAATTTCAAATAGATCTAAATATATTCTTAAAAAAAGAGAATAATTTATTTATTTACTACCCGCGGATTGCGGGGATAATAAGAATATTATTTAAAATAATATCTTTATTATAATAATAGACTGTGAGAAGAGTATAAAAAAATAATATTATAAAAAGTCAGACTACTTTAAGAATCTTAATTAATAAAATAATAAATTATATACAAATTAGCTTCTTATATTCTATAAAAAAGATAGATATCTACTATAAAAAAAGAAGATAAAGAGATTACAGCAGAATCAGTAATAGTATTAATAATAATAATAATAATAATAAAGACAGAGACAGTAATAATAATAATAATAATAATAATAATAATAATAGCAGCGGCGGCAGTTACAGAGATAGATTATTTTAATTTTATATTAATTATAAAATATAAAATAAATCTCTTTAAGAAATTATTTATCTGGGGTTCTTGTACAAACCCTTCAAATCCCAAAAGCTTAATAAAGCCTGTATAAATACCCTGTTTGGCATGCTATAATTAAATAAATAATTATATAAAGCAAGAGATAGTGCTGTATAAAAAAAGATAAATAAATATAATTTAAATATTCTTATTTTTTTCTTCTTTTTTTTATTAATTTTATTTATATTAATAATTAATTATTAAATTAGCTTAATTTAATTATTTCTCTAATATTAGAAATTAATTATTATTGAAAGATAATATTTTAAAATTAAAGATTATTTAATATATAAAAATAATAACTTCTTTTAATTTAATAATTTATAATAATTAAGATATCATTTAAGAACTTATATAAGCAGTATATATTTTATAAATAAATTTAAATAATTAATAAATATATTTTAATTAATAATAATAAGAATATTAGATAATAGAAGCTTAATAAGTTAATTATAGATCTGATTAAAGAATTTATAATAATATTTTAGATTATTATTTATATTAATTATATTATCTTTTATTTAATATTTAATTATATAATCTTAAATTTATTTTTCAGATTCTGAATTTTTTTCTGAAGAAAATCTTAAGATATATTTTTTTTTATAAAAAGATTTATATAAAGTTTTTTATTAATAAAAAGTATTTTATAAATAAAATAAAAAAGATTTCTTATATTTATAGCTATTTTTATAAAGAAATTAAATAATATATACTTCTCTGAATTATATCTAAATAAAAAGAAAATAAAATTATATAATAAAATAATCTATTATAATTAATAAATTAATTATTTAAAGATTTAGATATAAAGAGAAAAGCTTTTATATAAATCATAATAATAATAAAAAAAAAGAGTCTAGAGAAATTTTTTAAAGAATTTAATAAAGCTTTTTTTATTATTAATAATATTAGCTAATTAAATAATTAAAAAAAATCAAGCTTAATATTATTATTTATTAAATAATTATTAAGAATATAATCAGAATAAAAAAAGTCAATTTATATAAAAAATATTATAATTAACTTTTTAAAATTAATTATAATATTCAATAATCAATATATAAATATACTAAAATAGAATTCTTATTACTTAAATTATTTTTTATTTATAATTAAAAAAAAAATAATCTAAATAAAAAAAATTAAGAAATTATCTTAATTAAGATTATAACTCTTTATTTAAAACATTTTAAAGAAAGAAAAATCTTTTTAAAAAATTATTATCTTATAATAAATCTTAAAAAAAGAATTTTTTTAAAAAAAATAAAAAAAACTATATTTTTAATATAAAAATAATAAATACTTTATATAAAATTATAAAAAGAAATTAAACAAGATAATTATAATAAAGTTTATTAGAATCTTAAATAATAAAAAATTAGAAAAAGAATAAATTCTATATAAAATTATATATTAGAAAATATTAATAATAATAAAAATATTATTAAATTATAATATTATAATATAAATATTAATAAACAGCAGCTGTCTAAGCTATAGAATAATTAATAAAATATTTATATAATAACATAAATTATTAATAATAAAAATTACTTTCTAATTAATAAAAGAAACTATTAAATAAATAAAATATCTAATATATATTAAAAAAAAGTTTTTTTTTATATTTTATTAAATAAACTTAAATATAATTTTATTCTAGAATTATTCTAAATAAAAAAATTTAATATATAATTAGAGCTAAAATAAAAATAATTATATTTTATATAATAAAAATTAGAATTATATAATCTAATTTAAAAAATAAAAATAAAAATAAAAATTATTTAGATTTCTACTGCTGTTATAAATATATATATATAATAATATTAATATATAAAAATTAAGAAACTTAAAATATTTATTCTTATATTAAATAATATTTAAAAAGCTTTTATTTTAAAATTATTAATTAATTCTTAAATAAAACTACTTAGATATTATTATAATTCTTTTTAATTTTTTAAATCTTTATTCACAGATAAATTATTATTTTATTATAATAAAAATATAAATTATAAAATTGAACTAATATAAGAAAATAAATAAGATTCTTAAATATTATAAAGTTCTTTATATAATATATCTTATAATAAATTACCAATATTATAAAAAGTATTAATAAAGTTATTAAAGAAAAACTTTATTAGAATTAATTATTTATTTATTATAATCTTTATTTCTTTATATAAAAATCAGAAAATAAATTCTGCTTTTATATAAATTATCAAATATTAAATATAGATATTAAAAAAAATTAATATTCTTTATTTTTAATTTATAAAATACTTAATCAGATTAAATAAATTAAATAATTTATTAAATTTAATATCTTTTCTATCTTTTATTATATATAAATTATTAAAAGTTAAGATTTAAGAATAAATAATAGCTTTTTATATAAGATATAGATTATATAAATAATTAATAATTTTCTTTTAATTTTATTAATATTTAAATATTTTTTAAAAATCTATTAATTAAATTTTTAAAAAATATCTTTCTAAGTTCTGTTTAATGTATATAAATAATATATTTATTTACTTAAGTTATATTCTAAAGAAATATTAAAAATATATATAAAAGATTTTTATTAAATTAAATAAAACAGAACTGTATCTAGATATTAAAAAATATAATTTCTTTTTAAAAAAAATAAAATATCTTAAATTTATTATATAAATAGAAGAAGAGATTTAGATAGATTTAATAAAAATTTAAATTATTTAAAAATAAAAACTTTAAATAATTATAAAAATTATATAAGAATTTCTGAGTTTTGCTAATTTTTATAAATAATTTATTAAAACTTTCTTAGAAATAGTATAGTTTTTAAATTAATTAACATAAAAAAATATAATCTTTAGTTAAATATCAGATTATTAGATAGTTTTTAATAAATTAAAAGATATATTCTTCTCTAATTTAATTTTAATCTTATTTTATTCTAAATATATAATAATTATAAAAATAGATTTATTTAATTATAATATAAAAAGATTCTTTTATAATATAATAATAATAATAATCTATAATCTTATATATATTTAGAGTGGCTTAACCTGACTGTTATACCTTAACCTTAACCTGACTATAATCTGACAGTCAGATTAAGATATAAAAAATTTTTAATTATATAATTAAGATTAGATTAAGATATAATTATTACTATAACTATTTATATTTACTAGTTAGAAAAATTAAATATAGTAGATAAATTAATAATTATAAATTAATTTATAATATATATATTCTTCTTATATAGATAATATATAAAATATAATATATATTTAATTATAATATAAATATAATAATATTTTTTAAATATAGTCTATTATTTAATCTATTTAATTAATTATTTTAAAAAATATATTATACTTTAAAAAAGACTTTTATAAAATTTAATATAAAAAAAATAAAAAAAATATAAAATATTTATTTTTTATATTATTCAGAATAATAATTATAATAATATAAAAATTATAAAGATCAGATCTCTATCTTTATTTAAATATATATAATAATTAAAGACTTAGATAAGACTAGTTCTTTTAATTTTAATAATAATCTATTCTCTAAATTATCTTTAAGATTATCTATATTTTTATTCTTATTAATATAAAAAATAATAATTATCTTATTCTTCTCTTACTTCTTAAATATAAAAATAATTAAATCTAAATTAAGATTATTAAGTATATTCTAATATTTTTTATTTATAATAAAATAATTAATATATATTTAAAGTATAACTGCTTTAATTATATTAGAATTAAAATAATTTTAATAATAATAATAGATATCTTAAAAATTATTAAAAAAATATTTAATATTAATATTATTAATTATAATTAAGAGAAAATCTCTAATTATCTAATAAAAAATAAAAAATTAATTATAGCAGGACTTTTAGTAAGTAAAAATATTAATATATTTTATAATATCTAAAATTATATTAATTTAATTAAAAATATTTTAAAAAGCTATATATTTTTAATATCTAGATATATCTTAAGTTTTTTATATATCTTAACTATAGATAAAAGTCTCTGATATTTAGAGATATTATAAAAAATCTTATTTAGATTTAATAATAATTTAAAGATTATTAATAATATATTAATTATTAGATTTTAATTAAAATAAAAAAAGAATATCTTCTTAAAAATAGTTTAATATTTATAATATTAATTAATATTATTATTTAGCTATATATTTTTCTTAAACTTTTTAAGCTTTGATATTAAGTTCAGAATAATTATAATTATATAAATATAGTTTTTTGTCTGATAAATATAATAATAATATTTTTAAAGCTTTTAATATATATTATATAAATACTTAAGAATTTTTTTTTTAAAATATCTGTTTTCTTTTCAGTCTGTTAATTAAGTAATTTAGATAATTAAAAAGATTATTATAGATATTATAAATCTTATAAATAATAAATTTATTATTCTTAGAGAAATAGAAAATAAAAAAAAAAAGAGATATAAAAACTTAAAAAAATATTTTATCTATTTTTACTTAATTATAGTAGAATAAAGATAATTAATATTATTATATTTATAATACTAAATAAAACTTTTAATTACTTAACTGAGATTAAGTATCTAATAAATTATAAAATAAATTAAATTTTAGTAAATTTTATAATTAAAAAGAAAATAATAAATCAAGCCAGATTTAAGTTATTAAATAAACAAGAATTTCTTATAATATTAAGAATTTATATTTATAAATTATATAATCTTTTAAATTTATAATTAAGAATTAGTATAATAAACTAGCTGATAGAAAACTTTTAGAAACTTTTTATAAAAAAAATTTTATATTAGTTTTTTATAGATAGCTTTTAGAATATATTTTCTTAAGAATTCTTAAAATATTAAAAAAGATTTTAAGATTTTTATTATTATTCTTTTATATATATTTAATAGTATTATTTAAGATTTTAATCTGAAGTTTTTATAGAAGAATATTAATTATAAACTAAATTATATAAATAAAACAGAGAATATAATACTAGCTTTAAATAATCTTTAAAAAATCAGAGTTAATTAAAATATTATAAAACTAAATATTCTAACTAAGTTAAGTTTGAAATTCAGCTAAGATTATATTAAATATTATATTATTATTATTAGTATTATTAATTATTATATTTAATAATTAATAAGTAAGATTATATTTATATAAGACTAATAGAATAATTATAACTAGATTTTTATTAATATAAGATTTAGATATTAATCAGAAATCTAATAAAATTTTATAATAATTTATATTTTTTATTAAAAAGTAGAGTGGCTAACAGCCAGGTCAGATCAGGTTAATTAGAATTTTTATATCTAACCGCTAGATTATAATCAGATTAAAAAAATTTCTATATCTGACTATAGTATAATTAAAAACTGGATAATTAATTATTTTAATTATTCTTAATACTAAGATTTATTTATTATATTTTTTTAAGCTCTAGTATAATTAAAATATATTTAGATTAAATAATTATTAATCTGGCTATTTTTATTATTATCTAAAAATATATAAAAAAAAACTTTTTAAATTAAAAAAATATAATTAAAAAAGAAATTAATATCTTCTTTATTATTATTTATTAAAAATAATAAGAAAATTCTAATTATATTAATAAAATTTAGTTTTTTAGAAAATTATTATTCTTATAATAAAAAATATATATAAAAATATATAATTATTATTCTATTTTAGCTATATATCTTAATTATATTATAAAATATTAGAAAAACTATATATTAATTATTAATTAAAATATTAAAAATAAATATATTACTTTTATTTTATTATTTCTTCTGGATTAGACTATTCTTAAATTTATAAATAAAATATAGCTCAAAGAGTTATTAATAGAATTAGAAACTAATAGATAGTTAAAAAGATTATAAATAATTAAATTATTAAAATAGAGCAGATTAAATAGATTAAATAGATTAAATAAATTAAATAGATTAAATAAATAAAATAAATAAATAAAATATATTAGATTTATATTATAATATTATAATTTTTATAAAAGATTCTATAAAAATTTTTTATAAATTTTTTTTATAAATATTTATTTTTTATTTTAATTTATTATATCTTAAGCAGCTTTATTTAAAAAAAAAATTATTTTATAATTTTAGACTTTAGATATAAATTTCTGCTTATTAAATTTATTAAAATAAATAAAATATAGTAGATATCTTAGCTATATATTAAAATATAATAGATTATATTTATATAAAATTATATTTTAAAATAAAATAAATTATTTTTATAGAGCTTTCTATTTTTATTTTTTTATATTTATTATTTATAAAATAGCTTTAGAATTATAAGTTAATTATAATTATTTAATTTATTTTTAAAAAATATTATTAAGTTTTTTTTTTTTATTTCTTAGATTTTTATAAATTATAATAATATTTAAACTAAGATAAGCTTTTTAAGTCAGATTTTTTCTTCTTTTTTAAATCTTAAGATTATATATATTATAAAGAATCAGAAAATTATTCTATATTTAATTTTTTAAAAAAAGCTCTTTATTTTTTAAGATTAATAATAGAAGATAATCTTTTCTAAAGATTATATATAAATTAAAAAATTATTATTTTATTTTAATTAAGAAAAGTTATTAATAATATAAAATAATTTTTAGAAAATTATATTATTCTCTGATAAAATCTTTTATATTTATTATATTATATATTTTTATATCTTATAATATCTAAGAATTAAAAACTTAAAAACTAGTTTTATAAGCTATTATCTCTGCAAAGATTATAAGAAAAAATTATTATTAATTATATCTAAGTAAATAATTAGTCAGATACTAAGTAAAGAATTATTATAGATATTTATTTATTCTTTTAAAATAAATCTTTTCTAATTATTATCTTTCTCTAGATTTTTATAATTTATAATAAACAGGATTTTTAGGATCAAGTTCTATACTTTATAATTGCCTGTCACTGTTTTTTATTCTTTATCAGATAGCTAGAGATTTTCTCTTGATTATAACTAATAATATTAGTATTAAATATTTTTTTAATAGTTCTTAAGATATCTGCTATTATCGCCGAAGCTGTCTTAATTTTAATATAATTAAAATAATTATACTTTAAATATATATTAATTATTTTATTATAAATAAAAATATTAGAATATATTTAATAATCTTAATTTAGATTTAATTATTTTTATATCCAAGAAGTAAGAGAAGAATAAAATAATTATTATTTTTTATATTAATAAAAATAAGAATATAGATAATCTTAAAGATAATTTAAAAAATAAATTATTATTAAAATTAAAAGAACTAGTTTTATCTAAGTCTTTAATTATTATATATACTTAAATAAAAATAAAGATCTAGTTTTTATAATTTTTATATTATTATAATTATTATTCTAAATAGTATAAAAAATAAATATTTTATATTTTTTTTTATTTTTTCTATACTAAATTTTATAAAAATCTTTTTTAAAATATAATATATCTCTTAAAATAATTAGTTAAGCAGATTGAGTAGTAGACTATATTTAAAGAATATTATTATATTTATATTATAATTAAATATATATTATATTTTATATATTATTTATATAAAAAGAATATATATATTATAAATTAATCTGTGATTATTAATCTATCTGCTATATCTAATCTTTCTAACTAGTAAATATAAATAATTATAATAATAATTATATCTTAATCTAATCTTAACTATATAATTAAAAATTTTTTATATCTTAATCTGATTACTAGATTATGGCCAGATTAAGGTTAAGATATAACAGTCAGGTTAAGCCACTCTATTAAAAAGTATTTAGTTAAATTAAGAAATATTTTCTAATTAAAACTAATTTAATAGTTTATTATAATTAATATCTGTTTAGTATCTGAAAATTTTAATAATAATTATATATATATTTTTTTAGATAGTTTTATAAAATATTTTTTAATTTATATTTAATTAAAAGAACTTAATTTTCAGTAAAAAAATAAAATAATAAGATTAATTATCTATTTAAATTAAATATATTTAACAGTTCAGAATAATAAATAATAAATAATTATAAAATATAAAACTTAATTCTAAAAATTCTATTTATTATAAATTATAGAGATCTAGAAAAAGATAATAATTAAAAAAGATTTATCTTAAAAAAATAAATAAATATCTATAATAATTCTTTATTTAATATTTAATTAATTATTTATTTAAATATAATTAATAATAATTTCTTTTTATAATTTTTATAAAAATAATAGTTTATAAAACTAGCTTTTCAGTTTTTAATTTCTAAATATTATAAGATATAAAGATATATAATATAATAAATATAAGAGATTTTATTAAAAAATAATATATTTTTTTAAAAATTATTTTATATTATTAATAACTTTTTCTAATTAAAATAAAATAGTGGTTTTTTAATTTATATATAATCTTTAGAAAAGATTATCTTTTATTACTAATTCTAAAAAATAAAAAGCTTTTTTTAAAGAGTTAAATATAAAATAATCTTTTAATTTTTTATAATATATATAATCTTAAGATTTAAAAAAAAAAAAGATCTAACTTAAGAAGCTTATCTTAGTTTAAATATTATTATAATTTATAAAGATTTAAGAAATAAAAAAAAAAGATTTAATAATATTTTTTAAAAATAAATTAAATAATTATAATTAACTTATAATTCTAAAGCTGTTTTATAAATAATAAATATAAAAAAATAAAAATAAAAAATTCTATAAAAATAGTTTATTTTATTTTAAAATATAATTTTATATAAATATAATCTATTATATTTTAATATATAGCTAAGATATTTATTATATTTTATTTATTTTAATAAATTTAATAAATAGAAATTTATATCTAAAACTCAGAGTTATAAAATAATTTCTTTTTTTAAATAAAATTATTTAAGATATATTAAATTAAAATAAAAAATAGATATTTATAAAAAAAATCTATAAAAAATTTTTATAAATTTTTATAAGAGTTATAATATTATAATATAAATCTAATATATTCTATTAATCTATTTTATTTATTTAATTTATTTAATTTATTTAATCTATTTAATTTATTTAATCTGTTTTATCTTAATAATCTAACTATTTATAATTTTTTTAATTATCTATTAGTTTCTAATTTTATTAATAGCTTTTTAAGTTATA